>NC_136914.1:20665977-20876932 GCF_949752795.1 Hyperoodon ampullatus | reverse complement strand
GGGAAGAGTTGTAGATTTGACTTCTGGTTATTTTAGAATTATTTGAAGAAAGGAAACTTGCTATTTTTTCAACTTGCTAATTTTAGGCACTGAATACTGAGAGGCTGCTGTTTTTTTTTTTTTTTTTTTCTTTCCCATTTTAGTGTACTTCTTACTATGACTGTATAAAGAGTCTTTTGATCCTTATTGGATTTTTTAAAATTATATTAAATCCATCATGATTCTACTAATTTCTTCTTTGTGGTTCTCTGAGGATTAGGCAGAACAGTTATTCTGCAAGTACCAGGATACAGAAGAATAGTAGTAGAAAATAATTAATATCTATGTCTTAAGTTCTTTAATGTAACTTCTCATTGGAGAGACCTGGTAGTATCATGTCCAACTATTAATGTAAACAAGTATCACAACATTCTTTTTTCTCTTGGTTTTACAGTTGTATAGCTCAACCAAAGTTGAAAATGTGTTTGTTCTTGAAAGAAAAATATCCCTCATTGCTTAGATTAATGGCGCTTCAAGACATGTTTATTCAAAGATGGCAGCAAAGAGGTGAATAGGCTAAATGCACTACATTAGAGATCAGTGTCATATACAACAGATGCAGCCAGTGGACTGTTTATGTAGCTGCCCTCAATTTTTCCTTGATTTATAATCTATGAGAAAATTGAAATGTTTTGTCTATTTTTAAAAAAACAAAATAAGGACGTTTTTAGGCAAAAATCTGTTAATTCTAAAATTCACTTCATGAAGAAGGTTTAGCCTGCTGTGACTCAGCTCTGATGTTGTTATACATTCAGGTTCTTTCAAGAGTTGCTCCATCAGGCAGTTGAATCAAGGAAAATTATCTTGGTTTTGGTATCTTAGAGGCAGCTTACAGTATATACATATAATCCATTGGTTAAATTTGAACATACGGCACTTGCAAGTAATCATTAAGAAATACGCTGGGGCTTCCCTGGTGGCGCAGTGGTTGAGAGTCCGCCTGCCGATGCAGGGGACATGGGTTCATGTCCCGGTCCGGGAAGATCCCACATGCCGCGGAGCGGCTGGGCCCGTGAGCCATGGCCGCTGAGCCTGCGCGTCCGGAGCCTGTGCTCCGCAACGGGAGAGGCCACAGCAGTGAGAGGCCCGTGTCCCGCAAAAAAAAAAAAAAAAAGAAAGAAATACGCTGGTGTATATGAGGTGGGTGATGTTTGTCTTTTTTAAAGGTATCAAAAATATGTTCTATATATCACTTAATTTTCTGATTGTTTGATTTAAACATTTCCTAAACTGGTATGTTTCTTTTGTGTCCAGCTACTGGGAATCATCATATGAGCATGCTAAAATACGCAAAAGTGATTGCACTATATACTTTATTTAATGCTAAAATGTGACACAAACATACCAATCATTACCAAAAAAAAGGAATCAACCTATCTGTGTTTATATATAGGGTTTCTTAAAAGAGCTTCTGATTGGCATTTGAGTTGAAGTCTATTGGTGACATAAATATATATTTCAGTGTTTTGTGTGACCACTCACACCAGTATGACATTTTGGATGTTACTAGCATTGTTTTAGCAAGGATAGCAGTAAGGACTTTCTACTTCTAGAAATTTATTTTTCATTGAATGATGTAGTCCTGGTTAAAAGCTCTTTGGGGATTTATTAAAAAAAAACCCCAAACTTCCCTAATACTAACTCAAAGCATACAAGTGAATAGTATCTTTCTTTTAGAGGTTTGAAAAAATGTTTATCCCCTTATTATTGTTGAAGTTGATATAACTCTCAAATTAGTGGTATATGTGTGTCTACATAGCCCATGAGTATTTTTGACAGTTAAATTTAGGTTGATGATCAAAACATCTCTTCCAGTACAGAAAGAGAAAAGTTTGAGAATGGAGTTTTTTAAATTGACGTTTGATACTTGGTCTTACGTGATTGATGTGATGCTGAATTTGCTGTATATAAATTTGAAAGTTGAAAATTAGCTCTAATTTGAGCATGATTTTTTATACCAATAATTATGAATATAATTTATTTGGTTATATTTTGATGTTAGGAACTTATCAAAGTTCAAAACTACTGAAAAACAGTAAAGTGCTCTGGAGTATATTTACAGTTGTAAAATGTTTGTGAATTGATTCTACAATCTAAATGAGAATATAAACATTTTGAAAAAACATAACTATGTAGTTATAAAACTTTTTTTTTTTTTTTTACATATTTTGGGTTACATTAAGTCTCCAGAGTTTTGTAGGAGTTTTTCATTTGTTCCAATAAGTGAAATTAAAGCAAATGTTTGCCAAAAATTGTTGGCTTTCAGAATATTAGAATACGTCATAAAATGATTAAGAGCCAAAACTAAGACCCTGTTGTATAGAGAGTGTTGGGCAAAAAATATATATATATATAAACTATATCCTCACTCAAAAATAAGGAAAATGAAAGGATGGTATTGATTTGAAAGGTTGGGTATCTCTTGTATTTATATTTAGTAGTCAGTGTATAGTAGGTTATATATAGTAGGCAATATTTATAAAATTCTGATTTATTTATACCTTCGGTTACTCATGAGTCTGAAAGGTTATAGGGAAACCTGAGATATTTACCTCATAGGATTTCCATACTTAAATATCAGCCAGTCTCTGAGATATTTACCCGATAGAATTTCCATACTTAAATGTCAGCCAGTCAGAATAGGTTTGAGGCCTCAACCTTGTTTTTCTAAAGCTTTTAGCCTGGCTTTGCTGCTACACAACCATTATAGAGAAGGGGAATCAGCCCCCTGACTAAAATGACATGATGCGGCTTTTGTCCCAGCTTTTCTGCTTCTGTAGGATGACCTTGAGTGGACTCCGAAACTTCTGTGCTCCCCATGTAAATAAGTGATAGTAATACCTGTGATTCACAGAGATTAAAGTCATTGTAGATGATGTGATATATTTGAAGGCATTTGGGAGATTTTTCTGGTGAGGTATTAGTCTTATGTCTTCTAATCACCCAAAAAACTGGAACATTTGTATCTGCCAACTACCCTTTTTTCAGCACCTCCTGCCCTCAAAGCATCTACTGTATTTTTAGTAAAAGTTAAAAATTTTGAAAGAAGGAAAAAGTCAGCTGTAATCCTGTATATTTCTTTCTGGTATTTTTTCTATGCATTTAAAATAAGAATTAAAAGCAATAATGTATGTATTCTTTTGTAAGTTCCTGTTTACATGTAATATCATAACTTTTTTTTTTCTGAATTCTTTTTAAACATTATGTTTGATGGATACATAAGATGTTCATCCAAGAAGACATACTCTGGTTTACTTAAATCTTGTTCTATACTCAGAAGTTTAGATTGCTTCTAGTTTTTTTTAATGCACAGAAAATTTTGTATTCAGTTTTAATGTATTAATTAGATCTTTCTTTATACATTTTTTATATTTTTCATTATGGTTTATCATAGGATATTGAATATAGTTCCCTGTGCTATACAGTAGGGCCTTGTTGTTTATCCATTCTATATATAATAGCTTTCATCTGCTGACCCCAGCCTCCCACTCGATCCCTCCCCCAGCCCCCTCCCTCTTGGCAACCTCGTCTGTTCTCTATGTCCATGAGACTGTTTCTGTTTCATAGGTAGGTTCATTTATGTCATACTTTAGATCCCACCTATAAGTGATATCGTACATGTGCCTATTGGCCAGATTGTTTGTAGTTTTCATATTAAAGGTATGTGCTACAGGAAGATCTTAATCCATAAAATTTGATCTGATTTTGGCATGTTTTCTTAATGTTGGTTCTTAGCAGTGGATTACTGAATCAAGGGGTAGAAGTACTTTAATGATCTGTTAATTACTGAGAAATTATTTTCTGGAAGATTTTAAATGTAGTTTAAAATTTTCCCCTGGACTAGGCATTTTCTTTGCTTTTCTCGCTTTAAACACTCTTTATTTTTAGAGGCCTAGTTCTTTCTAAAACCCTTTCCAGACTCCTCCCAGCACGCTTGATGAAGCTCTCACATTTTCCCAAGTGCTTGATGACCCCCCCATCCCCAATTTTATTAATTTATTTTGAAATTTCAGTCTGTTATCTTGAGCTAGTAGCAATCATATTTGTATTAGTTTCTAGGGCTGCTGCAATAAAATACCACATCTTAGTGGTTTAAAGCAACATAAATTTGTTCTCTTATAGTTCTTGAGGGCAGAAGTCCAAAACCAGTTTCACTAAGGCTGAATCAAGGTGTCAGTGGGTCCAAACTCACTCTGGAGGCTCTAGGGGAGAGTCCATTCCTTGTCTCTTCCAGCTTCTGGTGGCTGCTGGCATTCCTTGACTTGTGGCCACATCACTCAGTCTGTCTCCATGGCCACATTACCTCCTCTTTTTCTCTGTGTGTGAAATTGCCCTCACTCTTTCTCATATAAGGACACTTATGATGGCACTTAGGGTCCACCTGGATACTCTTCCTGTTACAGTGTCGTTAATCACATCTGCAAAGATCTTACCATATAAGGTAACATTCACAGGTTCTAGGGAGTGGGACCTGATGTTTTTGGTAGCCACCCTTCAGGCCCCTACAGTAATTTATTACTAAGATGAGTAAGGTAATTTGAGTGATGATTTGGATTTTTTAAAAAATTTCATGTATTTAGAGCAAAATAACTGACACTTCTGGGAAATGATATAGTTAAATATGAAGTATGAATATGGATTTAAAGATGTGAAGAGCTCCAAGTAGTATTCTCTTACTAGTATTATGTGACCTACTATGAAACGTGGTTTATATATATTTATGGATCTACAACAAAAGTATAGTTGATATTTATAGTTGGTGTTTAACAACTTTTCATTAGAAATGTGATATTTCCTAATTCAAATTTATGTAAAATTCCTGAGAAAATTTATTATAGTCACATCAAACTTAAGCAAGATAGTAAAACTTTACTTTTTGGTGTGGCAATGTTTCTACTAGAATTAAATTGGGCATTTTTCTCCCTCTAGATACCTGTGACATCAGCTAAGTTTCCCTGTTCACCCACACATAGTGTAGTTATAGTTTCAGGTATGTATTTCTTTAAAAATCTAAAAAAAAAATTGAGATGTCATTGACACGGTATATATTTGTGACAATCTATACCAGGTTCAGAGCTTGCTATTCAAATTGCTACTGTACAGTTTCAGAAAATAGCAGGTTGTTACTTCTAGACTCCCAGTATGAGAGGAAGCTCAGGGAAAGTGCGGGAAAAGGCAAGGGTTAGAAGTAAGCTGCCAGTTCTAATCTTCAGAACCTTTGCATAAACAAGATTGGAATAAAAACAGTGTTGTTGTTTTTTTAAAATTTGGAAACCTGTAATTTATCCAATCATAACATTCCATGCTGAGTGCATGTACACTTTTAGAAAGACACCACACTGTAATGCACTAGGTCCCCAAATCTGCTTCAGTACTGCCTTTGTGTATAACTTGAATTTCAGATGTCAGTTGGCTGGATGGTGTATTTTTATATTGCATCCAGTGAAATGAAAAGATAAAATAGCCAGCAAAATATAGTCAGCATAGCACTAGTAAGTTTTAAGAACATTTTACGTGTTAATCAGAATGTTAGGTCCTGCATTTTTAATGCAAAATCATAAAGGTACAATATAAGTTTTCCTGTGTATATGCAAACAGAAATTTTCAGTGCTTAGGATTAGCTTAGGACCATTGAATACAATGGAAGTATATTAAAAACAAGGGCAGAGTTCTGAGAAAAAGAAAAGTTAGCCAAAAAAAGCAATTTAAAATAAGCCGAGCTTTCTAAGCCTGATTATTTTGTGCAAGAATGCAGATGCCCATATTATTTAAGGCTGTATTTGGAACAGCAAAGAAACTGTCTGAATTATTTGATTAACAAGAATATCAATTAGTTGTTTGCCTGCTTCCTAGGGGTGTGGAAACAATTTTGCGTTTTGTTATGGTGAATCTTGGAACTCAAATAACTTAAAAAATAAAGTATGCTTCTAGGCATATTCAAAATATGCCCCTGGTCCGTATCTCTGGAATCTGAAACATAATTTACCATAAAACAAAACAGAACAACAAAACCCTAGAATAGTTAAAATAGCTCTTAAAAATATGCCTCAAGAGTGTCAGACCTTCTATGAGCCTGACCTATACACATCTATATGAAAGGTAGAAAGAAGTCTTGTGGCACTAGTGGGCTGAGAGCCTGGAACTCTTTGGGCTGATGCCTATTTAGGCATACTTTGCTATCAGTCTATGTGTGGAGCAGGTAGGCGGCCTCAGGTCATTATAGGTTGAAACTTGTAAGTAAATGTATTCTCTTCTTTCTAGGCACTTTGGGCCTAGAAAAATGCAGTGTTTCTCAGATTGAGTGTTGTGACCCATAAATGGAGTTATGACATCAATCTAATAGGTCTCAACTAGCAATTGCATACATTGAGATACAATAAAATAGAAAATATCAGAGTGCTTCACATGTAAGGGTAAGCATTGTTTTGTGAATTTGTTTATATTCTGCAATGTAATGTACAGATCTTCTAATAAGCTATTCTTAGATCTCTCTCATTCATGGGGAAGTACTCTAATATATGACTGGATCTTTGTGTTCAGACCTTGGGAGGGGTGGAGACACCTGTATGGCAGTTTATTATTGCTGGTATGTAGATGAGGTAGAAGCAGATGCAGAATGATCTTAAGCGATAAACTGTATTTAACTTGGCTGAGAGATTTTTCCCTTGAGTTCTTGACCCGCTATTCACGCTCCTGAAATTATGGATTTAGTCAACTCAAAAGGTTGTTCATAATCTAGGAAATCGAAACTAAAACAGCAATGAAATACCACTTTATACCCATCAGATTGGCAAAAAAAACACCCAAAACCAACAAACTGATATCCCCAACTTTGCCTGAATGTGGCAATAGAGGAATTATTTTCTATCACTTTGGAAGGCAATTTGACAAGTCTTGGTGAATTTGAAGATATGTGTGTTCTCTGACCCATGTAGCACTTCTGTGGCTACGTGTTCACTGTGGAGGAAGGAACTCTCATGCACAGAGGAACACTTGCACGAGGGCATTTATGACACCATTCATATATACATCTATACATGTCTATATTTCTATCTAAATAAATAGATATATGACTATATAGATGCAGAGATCTGACCTCTGCTTTACTCTGCTGCATTTCAACAGTGGAATGATTAAGAAGGTAATGCTCTTAATCATTTGATTTTTTATTTATTTTTTCTTATTCTCAATTCAGTTTCTGCAAACTGTGTCTATGTGTGTGTATAGTGTGTGTGCGTGAAGGAAACAACCTGACCATCCCTTTACTAAGGGACAAATAACAAACTGAGGTTTATTTATGCTGTAAATACTCTATAGCAGTTGGAGTGAATGGGTTAGACCTACCTGTGCCAATGGAATACATCAAAAGTAACAGGGAAGATAGAAAAAAAACAAACTGCAGAGAATTCACATAGTTTAATGCTATTTTTTGTAAAACTTTGATACACAAAATACAATAATATCTATTATTAATAGGCATTCGTATGAAAATAAGCAGCTTGAGTGGAAAATAATATTCTGAGGTTTGGTCAGCTTTGTAGAAGGAGACAGTGAGAAGGGATGGTGGTACTACAATACTTAATAGTACCTAGTGATGATATTTTAGCTATTATCTGTACCATTTCTGACCCCAAAAAAATGTTCTGAAGCACAAAAATGCAAAATATTAATATTTGGTAAATGTGGCTTGGAAGTACATGGGTGTGATACTGTTTTCTGAACTTTTCTCTTTGTCCTAAATGTTAAACAACTTAAAATGTAGTCTATCCTATCTTTAAAAAGTAGAATTAAAAATTTTTGAGTTATAGATTAATAAGGTTTTTTTTGAATTTCCATTAACTTTGAATGCATTCACTTATAACTTAATATTTGTAAACTTTGTATCTCAACAGTCTCATTTGCTGATCTCTGCTATACTTGGCTTCATTTCAGTGAAGGAATGTGAAGGGAATAATGTGAAATGCTTTGATTCTTTGTTCTTGCTTATTCAGTCTCTGTTCTCAGTGTACCTTCACTAGAACAGAGGGTCATGAGGGCTGGCATTTTGGTTTCTGGCTCACCAGCATCTAGAGTAGTTAATGCCTGGCACTGGTAGGGCTCAGTAATTTTTGTTGAATGAATGAATAAAAGGATAAATAATGAATCTCCAGCTCTGAACGCTATCTCACAGTCTGTTAGTTTATGCATGTGGCACGGCCAGTACATATTACATGCCAAGTGAAGTTAAGACATTAGGAGATGCTTCTGTGTTAATCCATTCCTGACTTTCCTCTGAGAACTTACTGTCGGGACAAAGTTTCTTTCTTTGGACAAAGTTGTAATCTACCTTTCTTTAAAAGATAGGAACCCAGTTACTTCTACTCATACCTTTCTTTTTATATCTCATTTTCTGATTAATTCAGAATTAAACTTATTGTCTGTTGGATACCGTAGAATGAATTTATGCATACCTGTATCTCATCAGTGTCTAAATGGTTTCCAATTTCTGTGTTTGCTTTTGTTATTGCTGTTCTGTTATATGTCATATAGTCTTAACAATGTAAACTGTCTCAAAAGGTTTTTTTTGAAAAAATTATGTCATTATTTCCATAAAAAATTATATTCCTTTAAAGTTGTATATTACCTACTTTTTTTGGAAAATGCATCATTTAAAATGTACCTGAGGTCCAATATTTTTAACAGCATTCGGTTATGAACTTTATAAAGCAAATGCTTACTTAATATTATGGGTTGAGTTGTATCCCCCCGAATTCATATATTCAAGTCCTAATCTACATACCTCAGAATGTGACTGTATTTGACGACAAGGTCTTAAAAGGGGGGTAATTAAGTTAAAGTGAGGTCATTGGGGTGAGTCTTAATCCAATGTGACTGATGTCCTTATAAGAAGAAGAGATTAGGACACAAACAATATGGAAGGAAGACCATGTGAAGATACAGAGATCATAAAACTAAAATATGAAAAAGGTTGGATTCGAACCTGCTCACTTTTTAGCATTGGTTTGCTTTTATTCTACAACATGTCAAACATCAAGAAAAGCAGGCTTGGAATATCTCGCATTCTGCTATTTGTTTTTCTTCATCATTCCTCACAATTCCATGTGTATACTTCAAATGCTACTGGAAAATAAAAACATATGAAGTAGTCTATCCTAAATTTTGAGTCCTCTATTTAAGTAACTTTGAGCTTTAAAGGTCTTGGAATCCTTAAATAATCCCTGTTTTCGGCAGGTACCATGAAAATTGTCTTGTAAATTATTTTAAAATAGATATCTTCATGTAACTCATGAGCTGTTTGTGAATCCTTTTACAAAATCTTTCAGAGATGGGAAGTTTTTCCTTTAAGATGGTCATGATTGTTAGTGTTGTGAATTTCTCAACTGACCTAGTGGCATGAGTTAATTTAAATGAATTTTCTCATTTGAATTAAATAGCAAATTATTTTTCATTTTTCATTGGACTGCTTGAAATTTCCCAGTTTTAATCATACTTAGAATATGTAGATTTTTTTTTTAGAATATGTAGATTTTACTGCCATTTAGTATTGCTTCTGTAGTGAAAGCAACTAATTTCTAATGCAGACAGTTAACTGTTTAAAATATATAGCTCTTATAATCAGTTTATAGTCCAAAAACAACACCTAACTATAAATATTGTTTATACAGTTAATCAGTGAAAATTAATCTATAGCCTTCCTTCAATTTTCCTCCTTTAATTAACCCCATTACCTGTGTACCCAAAAGGTAGTTGCTGTGATCATGTTATGCGTTCTGCATTCCTGTGCATTCCTTGAGCTGTGATGCTGGGGGTTCCCTATATAGAATGCCTACTTACCTCTGGCTTTACCAGCTTACTTAAAGGCTAAATTTATCACAGCTAGGCATGTGGAGGGCAGGGCAGTATGTCTCTCTCTCTGATATTCTTTGCTTTTTTTTTTTTTTTTTTTTCGTCTCAATGGAAAGTTTGGAATTTTTACATTTACTAAGGAAACAATAATATACTTTACAATTTAAATAGAATTCATCTTTTTAATAAACTCTTCATTCTGTTTTTTCATTGATAGAAATTTATTTCCCTTTGGGAAAATATTAAGCTACAAAGAAATATTGAGTGGATAGTAAAATTAACAAAGTAATTTTAAAGAGGTATTTCACAGCTAAAGTTTGTTCTTCTCAAGGAAACTCTTAGTTTCTGCTCAGCCAAGATTTTTCTTTTCTGAATAGTATTTGGATGTAATTCACATTATCTCCAGTGACTCTACTTTTTCCTGGCTGCTAAAGCTGAGTAACTCTTCAGATTGATATTTTCTTTCTGTAGGTTTTTTTTTTTTTTTTTTTTTTTGCGGTACGCGGGCCTCTCACTGTTGTGGCCTCTCCCGTTGCGGAGCACAGGCTCTGGACACGCAGGCTCAGCGGCCGTGGTTCACGGGCCCAGCCGCTCCGCGGCATGTGGGATCTTCCCGGACCGGGGCACGAACCCGCGTCCCCTGCATCGGCAGGCGGACTCTCAACCACTGCGCCACCAGGGAAGCCCTCTGTAGGTATTTTGATAAACCAATCAGTTTGAGTTGTCTGGTTGATTTGGGAACCCAAATGAGTAAATCCCTTGAAAATACCTCTGGAGACCAAATAAAATTGAAACCTTTTTTTCTCCCTTTATATTTGTTATGTCAAAAAGCCCAGTTCAAATACCAGTGCATTTCAGACCAGACATTTGAATTTTATGTGGGCAAAATAATCACATAAAATATTCATACTTGAGGGGCAACAGCCAAAAGCAGAAATGTTTTATGACTCACTTTTAGTCTTCCTGACTGTTCATCCAAGAAAGACACATCCTTTTCTTTTACATCTCTCTTGGCCTGATCTCTCAATGCCAAATTAAACGCTTGAGGGCAATCATATGTCTTTTATTTTTAATTTTTAGCAGATAGCTTACATTTTGTCTCTTTAATAAAAACAAGATCTTTTGTATTGTAATTTGGTTAATTTATGGGTTTTGTGGAGCAACTTTTGGATTATAATCTCTGCCAGGATTATTCCACCCACATCCAGGTAGATAACTCAGAACATTTCACCAGCCATCACCTTTGAGTACCAACTAGCATAATGTTTATGCCACAGCCCTCAGCTTCAGATCAGTAATTCTGGGAAGTGTAATAGAATCAGTCATGCAGGGAGGTTTTTTTAGAATGTGCATGCCTGTGTCCTATTCCAGACGTACTGCTTTAGAATATTGGAGGTGGTAACTGGGCAAGCCTCTCAGTATATTGTGACACACTCTCATGGTGAAGAGATATTGACTATACCATAAACCCTGAAAATGTGTCATTGGCAATACTCTTCATTTAAATGAGAGGAAGGCATTTTATGCGGTTTGTGACCCAGAATGGCATTACCTATGACAGGTGAAAGAAAATCATGCTCTATTAACAGGAAACAGAATTATTCAGCATTAAGTCATCCATGCAGGAAATATTTATTTAGTGCCTACCATGTGGTAGGAGCATTCAGCATTCAGCACTCAAGCCACAAAGTAATTGCCTGTCCATATGCTCAGTCTCTTGAACTCTTTTCTTCTCCCTTCTCTCTTTACCTAACTCTCTATTAAGACATAATTCAGGCAGTGCCATCTTATTTCACTGACACCCTTACCAGAACCTCTAGGTAGAATTAGAGGCCAACTCTATAGCTGTCTAGAATCCTTAGCATGTCACTGTCGTCTGTGTATCATACTGTACAAAAACGTTATTTGTTATGGCTTACTGTGTGTGCCCCCCAAGCCTGTGAATTTATTCAGGGAAGGGACAGCGCCTTACATACTAACCTGGGAAATCTTTGTTTCTCCGATGCTGAGCGTAACAGGTGGTCTTAAGTGTTTGCTGAATGACCTTGCTTTTTCTATTCAATAGTAGGATTAATGGGAATGCACATGTCTGAGATCTTTACAAGTTAAAAGGTCTTCAGGGAGGGTCCATTCTAAATAAATATGGGAGATTTCACCTGCTACCCTTGAATAGGTGACAAGATTTTTTCATAGGAATTGTTCTTTCTAGACTGAATTACAAGTTTTGACACTATATTGGAATTTCAGAATTTTGTAAGAGTAAATTTAACACACTAGTGTGTGTCTGATTTTTTATACACTACGTTTGAATTTGGCTTTTTGGTCACTTGTTAATTCAACAAGCATTATTTCAGTCTCCTTAAAACATTATTATCATGTTTTCTTTGATGCTCTTCTCATAGTTATCTTACTGCTTTTAGCTCCTTTGTCTTTCTTGCTTGCTTCTCATCCTAAACTTCTAAATGGTAGAGCTCCTCAAGGTTTGGTTCACATCAACTTCTTTTCTTTTTCTATACCGTTATCTGTAACGATATCACTGAGGCCCTCCATGCCACCTGTATGTCAGTGATCCCCAGATTTTATCTTCAGCTTCAATCCTTTTATTATAGGTAGTAATTCATTTCAGAAGCTCAGTCATGAGTAAAGGGTAGACTGATGGATATCTGCAGATGAAGACAGGACTTTTCATCAGATACAGTGGTGCTTCATTAATGCATTCGTGTCAGGTACCTTCTCTTTAAATGAATCATGAAAAGCCCATATTCTTTGCTTGATGAATTCTTCTTATATAGTTCTTATGTGCTTCTCATGAACTTATTTTTTATTGAGGTAACATTGATTTATAACTTTATATGTTTTATGTGTACAAGAGTATAATTTGACATCTGTATACACTACAGTGCGCTTATCACCAGAAGTCCAGTTTCTGTTTGTCACCATACAGTTGACCCTCTTTATCCATTTCACCCTTCCTCTGCCCCTCTTCCCTTCCCCATTCCCCTCTGGTAAGCACCAATCTGTTCTCTGATTCTGTGCATTTATTTTTATCTTGTTTGTTTATTATTATTTTTTAATTCCACATGAGTGCATTCATATGGTATTATTATTTGTCTTTATCTTATTTCACTTAGCATAACACCCTCAAGGCCCATCCATATTATCACAGATGGCAAGATTTCATCTTTTTGTGGCTGAGTAGTATTCCGTGTGTGTGTGTGTGTGTGTATGTATCTATATATATATCTATATATATCTATCTACTTTATCCATTTATCTGTCCATGGGCACTTAGGTTGTTTCTATATCTTGGCTATTGTAATAATGCTGCAGTGAATATAGGGGTGCATATTTCTTTTTGAATTACTGTTTTTGTATTCTTCAGATAAATATCTAGAAGTGGAATAACTGGATTATATGGTAGTTCTATTCTTAATATTTTGAGGAATCTGCATTCTGTTTTCTATAGTGACTTCACCTACATTTTTTTTTTTTTACAACTTTATTGGAGTATAATTGCTTCGCAATGGTGTGTTAGTTTCTGCTTTATAACAAAGTGAATCAGTTATACATATACATCTGTTCCCATA
The DNA here is from genome assembly GCF_949752795.1 of Hyperoodon ampullatus. NCBI lineage: Eukaryota > Metazoa > Chordata > Mammalia > Artiodactyla > Ziphiidae > Hyperoodon > Hyperoodon ampullatus. The sequence goes on along the minus strand of NC_136914.1, from coordinate 20,863,460 downwards.
TCCCTTCCCTCTTGCGTTTCCCTCCCTCCCACCCTCCCTGTCCCACCCCTCCAGGTGGTCACAAAGCACCGATCTGATCTCCCTGTGCTATGCGGCTGCTTCCCACTAGCTATCTACCTTACGTATGGTAGTGTATATATGTCCATGCCTCTCTCTCGCTTTGTCACAGCTTACCCTTCCCCCTCCCTGTATCCTCAAGTCCATTCTCAAGTAGGTCTGGGCTTCACCTACATTTCTGTCAATACTGTATAAGGGTTTGCATTTGTCCACATCCTCTCCACCACTTGTTGTCTTTTGATAATAGCCATTCTAACAGTCATGATGTGATATTTCATTATGATTTTTATTTCCATAATAATTCGTGATGTTGAACATCTTTTCATGTACCTGTTGACCATCTGTGTATCTTCTTTGGAAAAATATTCAGATCCTCGGGCCATTTTCTAATCAGGTTGTTTTTGTTTTTGTTGAATTGTATGAATTTTTAATATAGTTTGGATACTAACCCCTTATTGGATATATGATTTACAGATATCTTTCTGCATTTGGTAGGTTGTCTTTTTGATTTATTGATGGTTTCCTTTGATGTGCAGAAGCTTTTTAGTTTGATGTAGTCCCACTTGTTTATTTGTGCTTTTGTTTCCTTTGCCTGAGCAGACATATCCAAAAAAATACTGCTAAGACTGATGTCAAAGAGCATACTGCTTATGTTTTCTTCTGGGATTATTATGGTTTCAGCTCCTACATTCAGTTCCTCCATCCATTTTGTGTTAATTTTTTTGTATAAGATAGTGGTCTAGTTAAATTCTTTTGCATGTGGCTGTCCAGTTTTCCCAACACCATATTGAAGGGAATTTCCTTTCTCCATTGTATGTTTGTATCTCCTTTGTTGTAAATTAGTTGTCCATATAAGTGTGAGTTTATTTCTGGGCTCTCAATTTGGTTTCATAGATCTGTGTATCCGTTTTTCCACCAATACCATGCTGTTTTCATTACTGTAGCTTTGTGGTATAATTTGAAATCAGAGTTTTGATGATTCTAGCTTTGTTGTTTTTTCCTCAGGATTGCTTTGGCTATTTGGAATCTTTTGTATTTTCATGCATTTTTAGGATTTTTTTGTCCTATTTCTGTAAAAAAAAAAAAAAAAAAAAACACAACATGTCCTTGGGATTTTGATAGGAATTTCATTGAATCTGTGGATTGTTTTAGGTAATATGGACATTTTAACAATGCTAATTCTTCCAGTTCATGAACATGGAATATCTCTCCATTTATTTGTGTCTCTTTCAATTTCTTTCAACAGTGTCTTATAGTTTTCAACATACAGGTCTTTTACCTCCTTGGTTATATTTATTCCTAGGTATTGTTGTGATTTTAAATGGAATTGTTTTCTTAATTGTTTTTCTCTGCAAGTTTATTGTTAGTGCATGGCAATACAACAGATTTTTGTATATTAACTTTGTGCCCCGCAACTTAATGTATTCATTTATTATTTCTATTTTTTTTGGTGGTGTCTTTAGGGTTTTCTGTATATAAAATGTCAGAAATAGTGACAGTTTTCCTTCCTTTCCAATTTGGATGCCTTTTATTTCTTTTTCTTGCCTAATTACTCTAGTACTTCCAATGCTGTGTTGAATAAGAGTAGTGAGAGTGGGCATCCTTGTCTTATTTTTGAACTTAGAAGGATAGCTTTCAGTTTTTCATCATTGAGTATGATGTTAGCTGTGGGTTTGTCATCAGTGGCCTTTATATTATGTTGAGGTACAGTTCTTCTATACCCATTTTATTGGATGTTGAATCTTGTCAGATGCTTTTTCTGCATTTATTGAGATAATTGTATGATTTTTATCTTTTCTTTTGTTAAAGTGATGTATCATGTTGAATGATTTGCAGATGTTGAACCATCCTTGCATCCCTGGAATAAATCCCACTTGATAATGGTGTATGATCCTTTTAAAGTATTGTTGAATTTGGTTTGCTAATACATGGTTGAGGATTTTTGCATCTGTGTTTAATCAGTGATAGTGGCCTGTAATTTTCCCTTTTTTGTTTTGTCCTTGTCTGATTTTGGTATCAAGGTAACACTGACCTTGAAAAAACGTGTTAGGAAACATTCCCTTTTCTTCAGTATTTTTGGAAGAGTTTGAGAAGGATAGGTATTAAATTTTTGAATGTTTGGTAGAATCTACAGGTGAAGCCATTAGTCCTGGAGTTTTGTTTTTTGGGAGAGATTTTTGATTATTGTTTCAATCTCCTTACTAGTGATTGATCTATTCAGATTTTTTATGTCTTCCTGATTCAGTCTTGGAAGGTTGTATGCTTCTAAGTATTTATCCATTTCTTTTAGGTTGTCCATTTTGTTAGCTTATAGCTGTTCTTTGTAATCTGTTACAGTGTTTTGTATTTCTTCTCTTTTGTTTCTGATTTTATTTGTTTGAATCTTCTCTCTTTTCTTCTTAGTGAATCTAGCTGAAGGCTTTTCAATTTTGTTTGTTCTTTCAGAAAACCAGTGCTTAGTTTCATTGGTCTTTTCTATCATCTTTTTAGTCTCCATTTCATTTATTTTCCTGATTTTTATTATTTCCTTCCTTTTATTGACTTTGATCTTTGTTTGTTCTTCTTTTTCTAGTTCCTTTAGGTGTAAAGTTAGATTATTTGAGATTTTTTTGTTTCCTGAGTTAGGCCTGTATTGCTGTAGCTTTCCTCTTAGTACCTCTTTTGCTGCATCCCATAGATTTTTGTATGTCATATTTTAATTTTCATTTGTCTTCTAGTATTTTTTTATTTCTCCATTGACCCAGTAGTTGTTTAGTCACATTTTGTTTAGTCTCCACACATTTGTGATTTTTCCAGCTTTCTTCTTGTCGTTGATTTCTAGTTTCATACCATTGTGGTTGGAAAAGATGCTTGATATGATTTTAGTCTTCTTAAATTTATTCAGATTGATCTTGTGTCCCAACATATGGTCTATTCTTGAGAATGTTACATCTGCACTTGAGAAGAATGTGTACTCTGCTGCAGTTGGATGGAATGCTCTGTATATATCTATTAATATATCTATTAATCTGTATGATCTAATGTTTCATTTAAGACCCGTGTTTCCTTGTTGACTTTCTGTCTGGATGTCCTATCCACGGATGTAAGTGGGATGTAAAGTCCCCTATTATTATTGTGCTGCTGTCAGTTTCTCTCTTTAGATCTGTTAAGAATTGCTTTATATTTTTTAGTGCTTTTGTGTTGGTGCATATTTATTAATAAATATTATGTTTTCTTTCTGGATTGTCCCCTTTCTCATTATATAATGTCCATCTTTGTCACTTGTTACCTTTTTTTGTCTTGAAGTATATTTTGTCTGTTCTGAGTGTAGCTCCACCCACTTTCTTTTGGCTGCCATGTGTGTGGAGTATCATCATCCATCCCTTCACTTTGAGCCTGTGTTTGTCTTCAGAGCTGAGGTACCTCCTAGAGGTACCATATAGTTGGGTCTTGTTTTTTAATCCATCCAGCCACTCTGTGTCTTTAGATTGGTGAATTCAGTTCATTTACACTGAGTGATTATTGTTAATGGGGACTTGGTATTATCTCTCTATCTTTTGTTTCTAGTTGCTGTATATCTTTATTATTTCTTTTCCTTTGTGTTTCTGTCTGCAGTTTTAGTTTGGTGGTTTTCTATGATGTTTTTCTCAGGGTCTTCTTTTTCTTTGTTTCATGTCTCTGCTCTGGGTTTTTGTATTGTGTTTATCATGATATTTGTATAAAACATCTCATAGATAACATAGTCCTTTTTCTGCTGGTAGCATCTTACCTTCATTTGTGTATACAGGCTTTGTCCTTTTCCTTTCCAGTTTTTTATTGCAAATTATTTCTTTGTTGTTGTTGTGCATTTGTTACCAAATCAAAGTCGCTATAGTTATTTTTGATGCTTTTTTCCTTTAACCTTTATACTATAATTGTTTAGCAACTTGTTCTGATATAGAGTTGCAATTTTCTGATTCTTTCTGTTTATCACCTCATTTAACACATTATTGACCAGGGGATTTTTGCAGAAACCAGTGCCTGTGGCCATAATATGCCTCCAGTCAAAAATGTGTTAAAGTTTTGTGTACTTTTGCCTTTTTGTTTCTGATAAAAGAGCTCCTTTCAACATTTCTTGCAAGGTAGGTCTAGTGGTAATAACTTTCTCAGCTTTTGTTTGTCTGGGAAAGCCTTTGTTTCTCTTTCCTATCTGAAGGTAACTTTGCTGGATAGAGTATTCTTGACTGACAGTTTTTATCATTCAATATTTTGAGTATGTCACTGTACCTTCTTCTGGTCAGTACAGTTTCTGCTGAGAAATCTACTGATAGCCTAATGGTACCTTTGTACATTACTGTCTTTTTTTTTCCCCTGGTTGTTTTGAACAGAACAAATTCTTTCTTTGTTATTGACTTTGGTTGTTTTAATATAATGTGTCTTGCAGAACGTCTTTTTGCATTGAGATAATTAGCTGTTCTATTAGTTCAATAGACTTGTATACCTTGTTCCTTCTCCAGGTTTGGGAACTTCTCAGCCATTGTTTCTTTAATTAAGCTCTCTGCTTTCTTCTCTCTCTCTTCTCTTTCTGGGATACCCAGTATCCCTGTGTTGCCTTTTCTTATGGGAGCTGGATAGCTCTCATGGAGTTTCTCCATTAAAAAAAAAAAAAATCTTAGTTCTCTCTCATCTTCTACCTGAATCATTTTTAGATTTCTGTCTTTGAGCTCACTAATTTTGTTTTCCAAATGATCTGCTTTATTTCCAGCGCTTCCTAATGCATTCTTCATCTCATTTATTGAGTTCTTCAGCTCTAGAAGTTCTGTTTGGTTCTTAGTTTTTAGAGTTTCAACATCTTTGATAAAGTATTCCTTCTGTTCATGAATTTTATTCCTGAGCTCATTGAACTGTCTTTCTGAGATTTTGTAGCTCATTGAGTTTCTTCGTAACAGCTATTTTGAATTCCGTATCAGATTACAGTCTTCTGTGATTTTAAGTTTGGTTTCTGGAGAACTGTAATTTTCTTTTTGTGTTAATATTACTGTGGTGTTTCATGGTGCTTGATGACCTGTTCTTTTGCTGGTGTATTTGGAGTAATGAACACTTTTCTTATTTAAGTAAAACTTTGTTTACATTGATTCTAACAGTTCAACAGATTGGTATTTAGAGGCCCTTCTTTTGTTTTTCAGTAGATGGAGCTATAGCAGTGGTTTTGGATTTCTCTCACCTGAGCTGCCTCGGGCTATCTTTGCCTCTGAGATGTCTCTGAGAATTGGTGATATCCACCCTCAACACTTATGCCAGAGGTGTTACCAGTGCCCTTGTCCACACTGCTGGTACCTCCAGGGTAGCTGGTGCTTTGCTACTGCCAGTTTCGCTGCTGTAGCTGATGTTGCTACTGAGGGCACCATGTTGGCAGGCTCGTCCGCTGTGTCCAGGGTCGCCTGGGTCATGGGCAGTGCTGTCACAGTGTAGAAAGGGGGAGAGTATGGGGAAGCTGGAGTTGTCAGGTTCATGAGCACTGCCACTGTGGGTGAGGGGCAGATTTGCAGGCACTGCAGTGGGTGGAGAGACAGGGTCCCAGGCCCCACCACCTCTGCTGCCTGGTCCCCTGTCACTGCAGGTGCTGCTCTGGCTGAGAGGCTGCAGCTGTGTGTGCTGCCTGTGCTGCTGCTACCGAGTTCTCTGGGGCCGTGGGCTCAGCTGTCATGGCTGGGGTCTGGGATGGGGCCTTTGCTGAACCCCCAGTTCTGGCTTCTCTGTGTGTCCAGTCCACTCACATTCAGATGTATAGATGTGTGGATCTCTCTGGCATCCTACTGTGTTGGGCAGAAAAGGAACCTTTTTTTGAATTATGCATGTTTTACTAGATGTAGATCAAAGGGGCGAGACAAAGGGAACATCTCATTCCACCATGATGCTGATGTCCTTGTCATAATCTTATTCCTTGGATTGGGTTTCTTAGGGTTGCTGTAAGAAATTGCCACAAACTTGGTGGCTTAAACAACAAAAATTATTTTGCTCATAGTTCTGGAGGCCAGAAGTCTGAAAGCAAGGTGTTGGCAGGACCGTGCTCCCTCTGTGAAGGCTCTAGGAGGAAACCTTCCTTGACCTTGCCCAGCATCTGCGGGCTCCTGGCAGTCATTGGCATTCTTTGCTTTCTAGCTGTGTCGCTCTAGTCTCTGCCTCCATCTACACATGGTCTCTTTCTCTGTGTCTATCTCAGTGTGTCCTCTCCTCTTTCAAGGATATAAATCACTGCAGGTAGCGCCTTCCCTAACCCAACATGACCTAATTTTAATTAATTATTTCTGCTAAAGACCCTATCTCCACTCTTCTGGGTGGAATGAATTTTTGGAGGACACTAATCCACTGTACTGTAGGTTTATCCAGGCCAACTAACCAAAATGAGAGGCAGCCGTCATGTAGGACTAGAGTGCAAAGCCTAGAAAATGAGTGTCAGATTCTGCCACTTATAGGTGTGTGGCCTTGGGCAAGGTACTTAATTACTCTGTGCTGTAGCTTTCTCAGGTATAAAGTGGAGATAATAATAGTGCCCAACTTACGAAATTGTTGTAAAGATTAAAATATTTAATATATGTATGGTGCCTAGAATCCTAGCACAAAGTAAGCAAATTTTAGTGATAAGTGCTGTCACAGTCAGTCTTCTTACTTAATAGGCCTATGAAGATGCTGTTCTGAAAACTTTCTTCCAGTTTAGTTTCTCCTCCCTCTTCCTGATCTTAAATATTATTCAGTCCTTTCTCCTTCTCCGTGTCATCATTTGTGAGGTGTTGCAAGAGGAACACTATGGTAGTGTTGACGGCCTTTGCACACGTTCAAGGTCAGTTCTGGACCATCCCACTCAGAAGCCTCTACATGGCTGAATGGCTGGAGATTGTGGAGCCTATTGTTCTTCCAAATGCCTGGGGTGGCATGGGATCCCTGGAATGTTAATTAATTTTCATATTTCCCTGTAAGTTACTTCTGTAGCTGGAACAAAGAGTTTCTGAGCTGGGTTCCAAAGTGGCATTCTTGTTCACTAACACTGTCAGAGAAAACTGTACTTGAAGCGTTCCTGTCATTTTTAAGAGCCTGTAAAAGGCAGTCTAGGTTTGCAAAGTTGGTGTAAAATATGTTCCCAGATCTAGCAGTGGAGCTTTTGGTCATATATTCCCACTGAAGATTCTGGGATTACTTTAGACAGTATGCTCTGCAAGGCTGAGGTACATTTATGACAACTAAGGGACCTTGAGATAAGGAAAGGTACTCTCATATTTCCTTTGAGAACCTTCTGGCCTCATTAGAAGTGATTTTATTTCAAAGCATGCCTCATTTCATATTATTCTCTGCTGTATTATTTTTCTCTCAAAATTAAAGAAAAAGATATACCAAGTATCTCTGGTCATAGAAGTGCTATGAGCTTACTTTGGGACCCCTGAGGTAGTTACTGAAGTAAATTCAAGTCTATTGAATTCTTTCCTGTCTTTACAGGCCAGGGGCAAAAAATTAGACTCAGTGAAGCCTAGTAGACGATACATGTTAAGTTTGGTTGTTGGATATAATTTATAAATGTGTGGAAATGTGTGGGGCTTTTTTTATACATATAACTGCTTATTTCTACTATATTTTCAAGTTAAACTACAGTATTAAAAATTTCAGATAATCAGTATAAAAGTTTTTATTGATAAAAGAGAACATTTATGAGATTAAATTGACTCATCCAGTACTTACATTAACCACATATACTGTATCCTGCTTTCCACCTCCTTGACCTGTTTTTGGATATTTGATACATACTAATGTATTCAAAACAGACTAGTCTAGTTTCTTGTCTTTGTACACTGAGATGAGCTGAGAGAATTATTCACTCATTCATTTATCAATATTTATTTAGAGTGCACATTTTACTGACTTGGTGCCAGCTTCTGAGATGAATGAGATTCAAACTTTTGGTTAGTAAATCTAGAAGAGAGAATTGATGTGTAAACCACTAAATTACAATATGGTGTGAAAAAGGCAAGAGGTGGCAATGATTAACTCTATCAAGGATTGAGGGGGGGTGTTGAAGTTTTCTCAGAGAAGGTGACATCTGAGCTGTGTTTTGAAACATAAAGAAAACTTGTTGCTGATATGAACAGAGAAGAAAGTATGCATCATAAATAGAATGATGTGTTTGAGAACTACAAGCCACTTGGTTTTGCTGAAGTTTATAGTTAATGGTCCCTCTATTTCTAGGACTCCTAGTAGCTGTAGTTTTTGTTGTAGTTTGTGGAAATTTAGGAAATTTTATTTACCTCATGATACTTGCCAAATCATTTAAAGAGATAATATGATATCAAATTAATATTTGCATAAATGAATGTAAATTAAGCCCTGATAATTGATATCACAATATCAGGGGTTTGAAAAGTATTATATAATACTACAATCATAGCATTTTCAATCTCCCTTCTGCTCCAGTACATCTATGTAATGTACTCCCTTCTGTAGTGGTGGCTCACCGTGGTGATAAGTCTCAATCTTGGGCAGTGGTGTGGGGTATGCCCACATAGAGGCATATACTTGCTAAGTTTAATCTAGTCCTTGTAACATATAAACCTCTAAATACAAATGGATTAATACACTAGGTATTTATTTCTCACCTAAGTAAAGTACAAGATGAGAGTTTTTGACTGGTACCTGGGTATGGGGTGGCTGGGGGTTAGGTAGGAGGCAAGAGGGCTTGGCTGCATATAGTTGCTCAGGGATCTAGGCTGATAGATGATCCACTGTCTTTCGCATACAGCTTCCAAAGTTGCCTTGGGTATTCCCATCCAAGTTTCATATGGGAGAACAGAGAATGTGGAGAAGGCTTGTCAGCTTTTGATCTACGCTAAGCCCTGAAGTGACATACATAACCTCTGTTCATGGTCCATTGGTGAAAAGCAGCCACAGGGCTCTACCTAAATGCAAAGGAGGATGGGGAATGTGGTCCCCTGCTGGACCACTGCTTCTCAACGACTCAGTGCCACGGAAGATGACCGTAAATCTTTGCTGGGCAATCAGCTGCCTCTACAACCAGGGTATGTTAGAATCCCTAGGAAGGAGTAAGAGGATTTCAGAGTTGTAAGTAGCTTGAGAAAGCCTTGCAGGTGACTCGGATATGTCCTCTTAGGGCATTTTTCTCTTCTTAACTTACTTGAGTATTAATACTAGCTAAATGTCTTCCTGTACAGGTGTAGATTCTGAAATTCAGAATTCAGGGAGGGTAAGTCTTAGAGTTAAATGTTAAATTTTGATTTAGTATTTCATGTACATCATTTTGACTTTGATTTTTCTACCATAGTGTGCTTAGTGTGTTTTGTTTCTTTTGTTTTGCTTTTCTAGCCAATTTTCGAAGTCCATTTTTCTTAAAGTTGTTTAAAATTCTTACAACTCCTAGGAAACATTAGTTTTAAATACATGTTATACTGCTTTTGGGAGAGGTGACAATCTTTGGATTTGGGGAGATTTGATTTAATTTTTTATTTGAATATAATTTTAGTTATAGTTAATGAAGATTTTAGTAGGAAATAATTGCCAGGTAGATAATATATGTGTATTATTTAGTTCATAAGTGGAGACTGTGCATTCTGCTTTCCTTCTCCATTTCAACAATAGATGTTGTAAGATTTACGTTATTAACTTATAAACTTATCTAAGAAGCAGTAATGAGTCCTAAGGTTAATAACAACAACCATACCCCTGTTGGAATGAGATTCAGAATTTCTGCCACTGCTGATAATTCTGACTTTTAAAAAGTCATTTCTTTTCACCAGTTCTTATAAGGGTTGGAGCTACTGCAGTAAATGAGATTCATAGTGTGATGGACTTGAACCACAAATGATTTCTGGTTGTTGTCCCACTGTCTTATGTTCATTATTACTCAATAGTTGTGTGTGGGTGTGCATATGGCCTGCTATGTTTCAGGCCCTCTGATAAGTGCCAGACTGTGGGTGGTGGGTACAAAGTGCTCTCATGCAGCTTACATTTTAGTGTAGCATTGTTAATAGAGATGATGGAAATGTTGTTTATCTGTATTATTCAGGAAGGTAACTACTAGCCACATGTGGCCTGTTAGGTATTTGATATGTAGCTAGTGAAACCGAGGAATTGAATTCTTTTTTTCCCTTCAGTTTTATTGAGTTATAATTGGCACACAGCACTATATAAGTTTAAGATATACAATATAGTGATTTGACTTACATACATCATGAAATGATTATCTCAGTAAGTTTAGTGAATATCTGTCATCTCCCGTAGATAAAATATTAAAGAAATGCAGAAAAAGTATTTTTTCTTTGTGATGAGAACTCAGGATTTAGTCTTAACAACGTTCATTATCAGTATAACTTATAGCAGAGTTAATTACATGTAGCATGTTGTACATTACATCCCTAGCACTTAACTGTCTTACAACTAGAAGTTTGTACCTTTTGACTGCCTTCGTTCAGTCCCTTCTCCCCCTTCCCCCCCCTGTTAACCACAAATCTGATCTCTTTTTCTGTGGGTTTGTTTGTTTTTGAAGTACAGTTGACCTACAAGACTGTATTAGTTCCTGGTATGCAACATAGTAATTTGATACTTCTGTACATCACAAAATGATGACCATGATAAGTCTAACAGTCATCCATCACCATACAAAGATATTACATAATTATTGACTGTATTCCCCACACTGTACATTTCATACCTGTGATGCATTTGTTGTAAAACTGAACGCTTGTACCTCTTAATCTCCCTCCCATTTCTCTCCTCCCCAAACCCCCTACTCTCTGGCAACCATCTGTTTGTTCTTTGCACCTATGACTCTGTTTCTGTTTGGTTATGTTTATTCATTTGATTTGTTTTTTAGATTCCACATATAAATGAAATTGTACAGTATTTGTCTTTCTCTGACTTATTTCACTTAGTGTAATACCTTCTACGTCCATCCATGTGTTGCAAAGGGAAAGGTTTCCTTCTTTTTTATGGCTGAGTAATATTCTATTGTGTGTATATATACCACTTCTTTATCCACTAATAATAGATGGGCACTTAGGTTGCTTCCATACCTTGAGTATTATAAATAATGCTGCATTGAACATAGGGGTGCATATATCTTTTCGAATTTGTATTCTCATTTTCTTTGGTTAAATACCCAGGAGTGGAATGGCTGGATCATGTAGTAGTTATATTTTTAATTTTTTGAGTAATCTGCATATTGTTTTCCATAATAGTTTCACCAGTTTACATTCCCACCAACAGAGGACGAGGCTTCCCTTTTCCCCACAACCTTGTCTCTCTCTACTTGTTATTTGTTGTCTTTTTGATAATAGCCATTCTAACTGGTGTGAGGTGATATCTCATTGTGGTTCTGATTTGCATTTCCCTATTGATTAGTGATGTTGAGCATCTTTTCATGTGCGTGTTGGCCATCTGCATGTCTTCTTTGGATTGAATTCTTAATTTTATTTGATTTTACTTAATTCAAATTTAAATAGCTGCATGTTCTGGCTAGCGGCTATCTAATTGGACAGTGCAAGCCTAGGGAAAAAATACACATTGTTCAAATAATCACACTACAAAATGTGAAATTGCAAGACTGATAATTGGTGTGAAGTAGATGCATATGATGCTTTGAGCACCTGTTGAGTTTTAGTTGACTTATGTAGGCAGGTCATTAAAGGCTTAGGTTTGGGTGCTAGAGATGGGGAGAAGTGGATAAATTTGAAGGATAAATAGGGTATAAAATGGACAGGGTCTGGGGCTTCCCTGGTGGCGCAGTGGTTGAGAGTCCGCCTGCCGATGCAGGGGATGAGGGTTCATGCCCTGGTCTGGGAGGATCCCACGTGCCGCGGAGCGGCTGGGCCCGTGAGCCATGGCCGCTGAGCCTGCGCATCCGGAGCCTGCGCATCCAGAGCCTGTGCTCCGCAACGGGAGAGGCCACAAGAGGGAGAGGCCCTCATACCACAAATAAAAAAAAACAAACAAAAACAAACAAACAAAAAAAACAAAACAAAAAAATGGACAGGGTCTGGTGATGGTTTCAAAATGCCTTCTAGATTTCTTGCTTGTACAACTGAAGAGATGAGACTTATTCACTAAGAGAACGTTGAAAAAGGACCGGGTTTGTGGGTGAAGCACATGAGCTTGGTTTTGTAATATACAGGCCCGAGACACAGAATAGAGGTTTAGGCTGGACATAGACATTTGGTAATTGAAGCTATAAGCAAGAATGTGTTCACTTAGAAAGAGAGCATAAGTTGAGATAATGAGCGTGCAGAGGACTGAACTGAGGAACTCCCATGCTTGATCGTGGGTTGGCATGTAGAGGAAAGAGAAGGACGATGGATTCTGAGAGGATTGAAGATTCAAGGAACTTGAGATTCCAGTGAAGTCAAAGAATAGCCTTAGTTGATATATTTGGGTGAGTAGGCTTGGAGGAGAAAAGGTTATGGTTTAAGATGTATGAAAAAGTGAATTTTTTTTTTTTTTTTTGCGGTACGCGGGCTTCTCACTGTTGTGGCCTCTCCCGTTGCGGAGCACAGGCTCCGGACGCGCAGGCTCAGCGGCCATGGCTCACGGGCCCAGCCGCTCCGCGGCATGTGGGATCCTCCCAGACCGGGGCACGAACCCGTGTCCCCTGCATCGGCAGGCGGACTCTCAACAACTTGCGCCACCAGGGAAGCCCTGAAAAAGTGAATTTTGAGATGGAATATTTAGGAGTCGTGGTAATCTTCAGGACCTGCCTGTGGGCATGGATGACCAACATAAAGCAGAGAAAGGTGGTCATGGGATTAAGGGAACCATACAGGTTAATTATAATGAAAACATGTTTAATCCCATTTTGACAAAAACTCAAGAAGTCTAAAAGTTTCTCTTGTTAGAATTCCAAGGTATTAAAATATGTTTCATAGTGTGCATATATTTAAGTAGTAATACACACATTATATAATACTTGTTATGGTACACAGTAGAGCTAATGATCACATAATATCTCTTAGGGAGCTTTTGATCATTCAAACTATGAAGGTTTGTTGTGGTAGGTCATTTGAAAATGATTAAAGATGATTTACCCTGTTATTTAAAAAATTTATATGGCTCCTCAACCTTGGCAGATACCAATAATAAAATGCCTCGAACTTTGCATTTGTGTCTTTGAAGGTACTATGTAAATTAAATCACCTGTCTGTGCTTTGAAATCTTTAAAACTGAGTATTTGATCATTCATCTTTCATTGGCATTGACTTTTTAGCTGCCCTTACATTTTTTCTTCCTTTTATAATTAACCGAAACCACAACCTGGAAAAAACATGAGTTGTTTGAATCTTATTCTGAAAAAGCCAGTGAAGTAAGTTTTAATACTTTCAGGGAAGTAGGTAGTTATCAAAATGAATTTGAATTACCATCTCTGAATCGATTCTCACCCCTCCCCTCATGCTTGCAAAAGCACACATAAGTTGACCTTTCTAGTTCAGGCGAAGTTGTAAAATATAGTTCTAAAATTAGTTTAAAATAATTTGAATATAATTGCCCATCTTTTCTTGCTTCTCTTTAAGTAAATATTTTTGAAATCAAGACATTTAATTAACTAATGAAGTTATTAGGATAAACAAATGACATAAATATAAACGTAAATACCAATTTTCAGTTATGATTTATATGATTAATTTTTTGGTACTTAGCACATAACAATCTGCACTTTTGGGGTGGTGGTGATGGTAAGGTATTTGATTTCAGTGTTCTTTTTTATGTTTTTTTAATTGAGGTGTAATTGACATTCAATATTAGCTTCAGGTGTAAAACATAATGATTTGATATTTGTATGTATTGCAAAATAGTTACCACGATAATTCTAGCTATTATCCATCACCACACATGCAGTATTTTTTTCTTATGATGAGAACTTTTAAGATTTACAGTCTTAACAACTTTCAAATATGCAATACAGTGTTATTAACTCTAGTTGCCATATTGTACATTACATCCCCATGACTTATTTATCATATAAGTGGAAATTTGTACCTTTTTGACACCCTTCACTCATCCCACCCACCCTCTTCCCCTCTGGCAACCACCAGTCTGGTTTCTGTGTCTATGAGCTTGTTTTGTTTGTATTTTAAAAATTCCACATATAGGTGAGATCATACAGTATTTGTTTCTCTTTGTATGACTTATTTCATTTAGCCTAATGCCCTCGAAGCCCATCCATATTGTTGCAAATGGCAAGATTTCATTCTTTTTTATGGCTGAAGAATAATCATGTGTGTGTGTGTGTGTGTGTGTGTGTGTGTGTGTATGCCACATTTTCTTTATACATTCATTTGCCGACGGGCAGTTAGGTTGTTTCCATATCTTGGCTGTTGCAAATAAAGCTGCAATGAACAGAGGTGCACATATCTTTTTCAAGCTAGTGTTTTCATTTTCTTTGGATAAATTCCAGAAGTGGAATTGCTAGATCGTATGGTAGTTCTATTTTTATTTTTTTGAGGAAACTTCATACTGTTTTCTATTGTGACTGCACCAATTTACATCCCACCAATAGTGCACACAAGTGTTCCCTTTCCTTCATATCCTCTCCAACACTTCTTTCTTGTCTTTTTGATATATATCCCTTATAACAGGCCTTATTGTGGTTTTGATTTATATTTCCTTATTGATTAGTGTTGTTGAGCATCTTTTCATGTAGCTTGGTCATCTGTATGTCTTCTTTGAGAAAATATCTATTTAGGTCCTCTGCCCAATTTTAAATCAGATTTTTTTTGCTATTGAATTGTATGAGTTCTTTGTATATTTTGCATATTAACCCTTTATCAGATATATGACTTGCAAATATTTTCTCCCATTTAGTAGGTTGCTTTTCATTTTGTTGATGGTTTTCTTTGCTGTGCAAAAGCTTTTTAGTTTCATGTAGTCCCACTTGTTTGTTTTTATTGCCTTTGATTTTGGTGTCAAATCCAAAAAATCGTCACCAAGACTGATGTCAAGGAGCTTACCACCTATGTTTTGTTCTAGGAGTTTTATAGTTTCAGGGCTTAAATTCAAGTCTTTAATCCATTTTGAATTAGTTTTTTGTGCATGATGTATGATAGTGGTCCAATTTCATTCTTTTGCATGTGGCTGTCCAGTTTTCCCAACACCATTTATTGAAGAGACTTTTCTCCATTGTATATTCTTGGTTTCTTTGTCATAAATTAATTGGCCATGTATGTGTCAGCTTATTACTGGGCTCTCTATTCTGTTACATTGATCTATTTGTCTGTTTTTCTGCTAGTACTATACTGTTTTGATAATTATAGCTTTGTATATAGTTTGAAATCAGGGAGCATGATGCCTCCAGCCTTGCTCTTCTTTCTCAAGAATACTTTGGGTATTTGGGGTCTTTTGTGGTTCCTTACAAATTTAGGATTGTTTGTTCCTTTCTGTGAAAAATGCCATTGGAGTTGTGGTAGGGATTGCATTAAATCTGTATATTGTCTTGGGTATTATGGATATTTTAACAGTATTAATTTTTCCAGTTCATGAGCACAGCACATTTTTCCATTCATGCCATCTTCAATTTCTTTTTATCAGTATCTTATAGTTTTCAGTGTACAGGTCTTTCACATCCTTGGTTAAATTTCTTCCAGGATATTTTATTCTTTTTAATGCAATTGTAAATGGGAATGCTTTCTTAATTTTTCTTTCTGATAGTTCATTATTAGTGTATAGAAACACAACAGATTTCTATATATTGATTTTGTATCCTGCAACTTTACTAAATTTATTTATTCTAAAATCTTTTGGTGGAGTCTTTAAGGTTTTCTATATATAACATCATGTCATGATTATTTATGTTGCTTCATAGTTGCCACTTGTTTGTGTATATGCGCAAACACACTTGATCATCTTACCATCAACTCTGCATATAACAACCAAAACGGATTTTTTCCAACTAAATTATTCTGGAATGAAAGATACTATTCTCTAATTTTCTCAGATTTAAGTATTGAGTTAATTCTACTAAAACTGTATAAATATGCATATTATAGCAAGTTAATTAGAAGTTAAGTTCTTTATTCTTATGTGTGGCCTCATCTTAAGTGGTAGATATAGCAAGAGGGTAGTTTCACTCATTACTATACACAAAGAAATGCGACTTCTACCTTTAATAGATTTAAATTTCCTCATGAACTCACTCTGCCAAGTACCTGGCTCTTAAAAATATAACCTTGCCAGTTAATAATTTTTTAGCCAGTTCTTGTTGATTCTGTTTGGTGTAAATACTCAATCTTTTATCTCTTCCCATATTACTGTGTAAGATATCATCTGTACCTGTCTCAGGAAACTTACTTCTCCTGTGACAATTAGTCTAGTTAGTGTTGTGTTCATCATTGCGGTGGTGAGTTGGTTTGAGAGCCTGGTTTGATGTGAGTCTAGACATGTCTGTTGAGGGGCGCCTGGTCTCGCTGGCCTTTTTTTTTTTTTTTTTTTTTGTGGTACGCGGGCCTCCCACTGTTGTGGCCTCTCCCGTTGCGGAGCACGGGCTCCAGACACACAGGCTCAGCAGCCATGGCTCATGGGCCCAGCCGCTCCGCAGCATGTGGGATCCTCCCGGACCAGAGCTCGAACCCGTGTCCCCTGCACCGGCAGGCGGACTCTCAACCACTGCGCCACCAGGGAAGCCCCATCGCTGGCCTTTTTGATCAGCATGTAGGTATGTACTGCTGAAGCCCATGATCCCAGCTATTTACTTTTAGTTTTGAATACCTCAAATAATGCAGTCCTTCATTCTTGTAATATATGGAGTTGAACTGATAGTTGGTCTTCTCCTAGGGCAATTGCTTTCACACTGTTAGGCTATGAACTATAGTAAACACATTTAAAACTATAGCATGGAAACAAAAGTTTTACAAATCAATATTTATCCTTGCTACTTAAGATAAACTTGGAATCTTCTATATTATTCTAATATATTTTTAAAAAATGCTACTTGTGACGTGGTAAGTGATTTATGATCTAGTAATAGGTCTTCACGTGAAGTTTAATGAACGTTGTTTTAGAGGCCTGCAGCCTCCCCCAGGTTATGCCTGAGATGTGGGTCTCTAGGGGAGATGTTCTTTGGGTGCCTTATATCTAACTGGATGTTTTAACAGAGACACTTCTTTACTTCCCGTCCCCCTCCCCCTGCCATTCTCCCCCAGTAAAAGGTTCAGGCCATACAGTCTAGTTTTGTGATGTCATTTAAATTTGATTTCCTTGCTCTCCATCTGTCTTTCCTTTCCATACTCTCCCATGGTCAAAAGGGGCAGATCTTCTTCTGTTCGTTGGGGCTTCCCTTTCATCATAGGCTGAGCCCTTTCTATATTACGGGTAAATTCTGTGATCCAGTCATCCAACCTTTGGTATGGGAATGGGGATTACCAATGAAATTAATTTTCCCAAAAATGTAAGCCCCAAGACCATGATTAGGATCATGCTACTATGTTAGGATATACTTTGAATCATTTTTTTCTATTTGAAAAAGTTGGTGAATAAAAGGAACAATGCTGTTACTTCACTGTCATATTCTTTATTCTGTTCTTCTAAAGTAATTGTCTTTCAATTGTATATGAATATTAATAATTCTCTGAACTCTGTATTGGATTGTTGTGCCACTAGTAGAAAGAGTGTGTTCTTGCAAGTTTTCACTGTTTTAGGGTTCAGAATTTCCAGGAGATTCTGCAAACTCAATTTTTTATGAGGTTTAAAAACAGACGTGGCACAGGGAGATCAGCTCGGTGCTTTGTGACCACCTAGAGAGGTGGGATAGGGAGGGTGGGAGGGAGACGCAAGAGGGAGAGGATATGGAGATATATGTATATGTTTAGCTGATTCACTTTGTTATAAAGCAGAAACTAACGCACCATTGTAAAGCAATTATACTCCAATAAAGATGTTAAAAAAAATCTTAAAAAAAAAGGAAAGAGATGTGGCAGACTTATTTTTCTTATAACTGGAGGTTGGTGTCTTTGACCACTTTCACCCATTTCCCTCACCGCCTGCCTCTGGCAACCACCAGTCTGTTCTCTGTATCTACAATTTCGGTTTTTGTAAGTCCTGGGGATATAATGTGCAGCACGGTGACTAGAGTTAACAGTATTGCCTTGTATATTTGAAAGTGGATAAGACAGTAGATCTTAAAAGTTCTCATGACCAGAAAAAAAGTTTGTAACACATTATGTGTGGTGATGGATACTAACTAATCTGTCGTAGTCATTTCATAATATATACATGTATCAAATCATTATGTTGTGCATCTGAAACTAATAAATGTTTCATGTCAATTGTATTTCAATAAGAAAAAAGGAATCATAAAACAAAACAAAACCAGATGTGGTAGGTACATTGAAAAAAGGAAAATTGATGTTAATTGTGTTTTCTCCGTGAGTAAAAAGGCATCCTGAGAAATTCTTCTAAATGTAACAACAAACAAAACCTCCTCGCCAATACACAAGGAAACTCCTCTTTCTAAAGAGCAGTCATTTCAACTTCTTTTATAAACGTAAAATATTGCCCAGAGTTTTAAAGTTTTTATTGCTTTTTGATTGTTTTTATTGAAATGCTTATTGTCTCTTGTTAAATAACTGCATTAATTATACAGCGATGGCCCACCTTCTCAACCTTTTCCAGAAGAGGCCCCCGGTTTCCATTAAAGAGTTTTATGGGGGCTTTCCACACGTCAGATTTCACACAGCCAGCTACATTCGCTTTTTATAAAGGTCTTTGAATGCAATGCCAAGGCCTCCCACTAATTGTTTTATGGGCTTGGTGTGGGATCTGCATCCCTGACTGAGGAAGCCCCATGTCAAAAGACTGTGGGAGTAATGAGTTGTCAAACATACCCAGAAAGAGCAGTAAAAAAAAATCCTGGGTAGCTGTACTGTTGTTGCCAAGGAGCATAAGCAGAACACAAAACATGCCCAATGCTGACTGATTTTAAACAACGACCCCCTATTTCAGAGAATACTTATACTTCATTACATTTTTGAAAGAAAATCAAATCACAGATAGATCCGAAATGGATTTTAATGTTCATTTGAAAGTTTGGCACTGGTAAATTAGTGTTTCTTCAAGTGGTTAAAAAATACAAGTAACTAAATATTTTAATGTGTTCTTTCAAGGGGAGATAACTAATCATGGTCATCTGTGAACATTTAGTCTTGGAATAACGTGTTCGAAGTTCTTTACTTCATTATCTTTTTTCCTCTGAAAAGGCTAAGGAAGTATGTTTTTACCCCCTATTAACCATTACATTACATGTATCTATACTAAAAAAAGTACCTTCTAAACTTTAAAGAAGAATTGTAGTGGCAGAATTGAAACTCCTATTCCCTCATCAGGGCCTGACGTTGTGTTTTTCTCAGTCTCAAGCATTTGCTTGGCATTCGGAACCTGTCTTCCTTGTAGACACTGAACAGGATATTTTTGAGGTACATCATGAAATTAGTGTTTTTAGCTTGGTTAATGTTGACATGTGAACAGAATTATATGAGCCATACTTCAGTAAGGCCTAGAGTAGAAATATTGTATTCTGTAGGAAGGTAGTACAACCTGTCTCCGTGCAGGTTGATAGCATTAAAACTAAATGACATATTGAGATTTTTGCAAATTTTGGAATATCTTTTTGGAAGTTGGTGAAGGAGAAAAGCGAGTAGAGTTCTTCTTTGTAATTGAAATATGCTCATTAAAAAGATTCTTATATTTTAAATAATCTTGAGTTTGCAATTCTTCGTGAAAAAATTATTCTCCTTTTCTTAGCATGTTTCTTATGTGGATAACATGTGGATATTTCTTGGGTGTGGTGCATGTGTATAATACTTATGCCATTCTGTTATACTAGTAATAATACAGTATCAATGTATAATGTATAGAGCAAACCACAAATAAAACATTATACAATATTAAGTACGAAATGAGTTAGGTTTTGCTACCTTCAGTTGTCTGTTAATAGTCTTTTATTCATACAATTATATTTTTTCTTTCAAAGTTGGTTATAAGATTGCAAAATCTAAAGCAGAGAGAAACCCTTGATGGTAATTTTCTCATCGCTGTGACTCCAAGAAATTTTAATCTCAATTTTAATATATATTATAATTATCTATGTAAAATAACTTTAGTCAATATGCTATTACTTACTATATGAAAAATTATTCCTTAAAGCCAGATATTCTCTCTGGATGACCCCTTGCTGTATCTTTATTTTGAATAAGAACCAACTTAGTTGTATGATCCATAAAACCAACCATACCCTGTCTATTAAAGATAAATGTTATCTTTTACAACTTCTTCTATGAGCTTAAATTTGCCATTTTAAGTTCAGACCCCAAATTATGAAATATTTTAACCATTGCCAACACATCTTCTGTAGGTTGTGCTAAACTTTTCCCTTCATTTTCAATTCTGAGGGGCCAGATTACATAGAGTGCTTCCCACTGCTTCTGTGCTGCCATTAGATTCTTCCATCCCAGTGGAACTCACATCAAAAGTGCTGTTTCATTGACTCATTTTCCATTGTGGGCCTCTAAAATGCTTAGTCATGCAAAATATTCTTGTGTATAATTAATCCATCTTTAGCCAGCTTGCTTTTCTTTGTAAGACACTTTGCTGTCATTATAATTTTTCTATTGAATATCCTGTGTGCATTTTTTATGTACATGATGGTGAAGTTTGAAAATGAAAAACAAACCCTGTGCCACATCAGTAATAGAATTCATAATAGTGTTCTGAGTTGTCTTCAGTTAATATTACAAGTTAACATATATTTAATACTTTTCTCAGTTCCAAATTCATTTTATATATATATATATATATATGTCTTCTAATCCTGTAGAGGTAGCATTATGTTATTCCTGTTTGCAGATGAGAAAATTGAGTCTTAAGAGAGTTAGGAAGCTATCCCACTGTCATGTGGCAAGTAAGCAGAGTTGGGATATAAATGCAGCAGGTTATGTTCAGTCATCTCTCAGTATCTGGGAGGGAAGGGGATTGGTTCCAGGACACACCACAGATACCAAAATCCACAGGTGCTCAAGTCTCATAGTTCGCCCTCTGTATCTGTGAATGAGGAACTGGATAGGGTGGGCTGACTGTATAGTTACTGAAAAAAGTCCACCTATAAGTGGACCTGTGCAGCTCAAATTCATGTTGTTCAAGGGTCAACGGTACTCTGAAATTTTGTGTTTGTGAAAGGAAGTATTGAAATTGAAGGGATGGTTTAGATATTTTGATTTATTTTTTATTTTTGGTGATTGGTGTCTGGTTTACAGAGACTGCTCTCGGGTAACTACTAATAGTATATGCCCAATAATTGTTGAATGCATTCCAGAGCCCTGGCTTCAAGTTCTGGCATTTAGACTGGATACTGATATATGACTGAACCTTCTAGAACTTACGTTTCTCAGATCAAAAAAGAATGTATTTAGGTGTTGGAAAAACTGGACATGCATGTGCAAAAGAATGAAGCTGGACCCTTCTCTTACATCATACACGAAAATCAGCTCAGAATGGATTAAAGACTTAAACATAACCCTGAAGATGTATAGCTCCTAGAAGAAAACATAGGGGAAAGGTTTCATGACATTAATCTTGCCAGTAATTTTATGGATGTGATATAAAAAACACAGGCAGCAAAAACAAAATAAACAAGTGGGACTACTGCTAGTGCACAGCAGGGGAAACAAATAACAGAGTAAGAAGGCAACCTGCAGAATGGGAGAAAATAGTTGCAAACCATTTATCTGATAAGAATTAATCTCCAAAATATATAAGAAATTCCTATAACTCAATAGCAAAATAACTATTAACCTGATTAAAAAATGGGTTATGAACTTGAATAGGCCTTTATCCAAAGAAGACACATAAATGGCCAACAAGAACATAAAAAATGTTTAGTATCACCAGTCACTGGGGAAAAGGAAATCAAAACCACAATGAGCTATCACCTCATACCTGTCAGGATGGCCATTATTTAAAAAAATACAAGTATTGGCAAGGAAGTGGAGAAATTGGAATGCTTGCGCACCGTTGGTGGGAATGTAAAATGGTGCAGCCGCTATGGAAAACAGTAAGGAGGCTCCTCAAAAATTAAAACTGGAACTACCATATGATCCAGCCATCCCACTTGTGGGTATTTATCCAAAGAATTGATACCAGGATCTCTAAGAGATACTAGCACTCCCATGTTTATTGCAGAACTATTCATAATAGCCAAGATGTGGAAAAAACCTGAACATCCATGGACAGATGAATGAATAAAGAAAATATGGGCTATACATACTGGAACACTCTTCAGCCTTGAAGAAGGAAATTTTGTCATATGTGACAACGTGAATGAACCTTGAGGGCATTATGCTAACTGAAAAAATCAATTCAGAGAAAGACAGATACTGCATGATTCCACTTACATGGGGTATCTATCATAGTCAAATTCATAGAATCAAAGAGTAGAATGGTGGTTGCCAGGGGCTGAGGAGTGGGGAAATGGAGAGTTACTAAACAGCAGGCATAAAGTTTCGGTTACGCAAGATGAATAAGCTCTAGCGGTCTGCTGTACATTATGCCCAGAGTCAGCAATGCTGTATTTTACACAGAAAATTTGTTTATAGAGTAGATCTCATGTGTTTTTACCACAGTAAAATAACATTAACAGTTTTTTTAAACGTGAAAAAAGTATTTTTAAAATAAGTTTAGATGAGCTGTTTTTGTATAATAGATAAGAGCAGACATACTCTCCTTGGAGAGGTAATAGTGGAAGGAGGGAGTCGTTATGAAACCTCCTTTGCTCTATTTATCCCTACCCCTAGGCTGCTTGCAATATACTAGATGAGGTGATCTTTCAGCTCAAAGATAATTTGGGTCCCAAATCTCTTTGGCCACAATCTTTTGAAAGGTCTGGCTTGGACTGGGCCTTAGATGAATCTACAGTATGGAGCTAAATAACGTGGTGAGTAAACTACTCTTGGGAAGTTGGGGGGTGTTGCCTTCAGCACTCAGTCATTTCCAGTTATTTATTATGGGACCCAGTTTAAGGGTGTTATCTATTGACTAGCATATGGTGTTCTGGGGACTGTGGTATTCTCTTTCATTTTTGGAAGAAATTCCTCTTCCTTCTGAGAATAATTTTCCTTTTCCTCCCTGCCCTTAGGCATTTAAAACATTTACTTGATATATCTCTGTTACTCCTATTTGGCAACTGTAGTTACTTGTCTTCACTTTTTCTGGGACAAGCAAGGTAAAGTTGGAGCTGTAGAATTACTGAAATCATCCTACCAACTGAACTGTTTCCTTGTTTAGTGACTTCTTGCTCTTATATTTCTAGGCAAAACTTACTGTACTCATAAATTGGAGAAAAACAATATTAATTTTTTTCTTTATGTTTCTTGATTACAAAATTCGGGAAGGTATAAGAGCCTATTGGGAGACCTAGTCCACTAAATACCTTAATTTGGAATAGGGACATTTAGTGACATTTTGCTTCATTTCAATGTAAATTTATTCTTGTTTTACCTCACCGTAATCTGTCAAAACAGAGACTTTTAAAAAAGGGTAGAGGCAAAAGTCTCAGGATCAGAATGTGTCCCAGACTTGATTTGTAGGGTGGACTATTTGCCTACCTCCCTAGCATTCATTTGCCAACTTTTCTCTTACCGATAACCTATGGTTTCCTTCTGAGTATCTATGAATTTCCAGAAAAGCAGACTTTACTTCCTGCATACATTTTAGATCAAGACAATGAGTGTATTTCATTCTTCTGGCTCTAGTGATGTATACAGGTTGGGTATGTGACCTAAGCCAATTCAGTCAAACTGAATCATAGAGCATTTTAGAACAACAATGCTTTCTTTCTTGGTGAACTTGGGGAAGGGGAGTATTTAGCCTCAGGAATTGCTGGTCCCAGTGTTGGAATAATGAGCTAAAATGGTATAGTGGAGAAATGGGTCCTTTGTTATTTCGTGAACCATTGGATCAGGTCTTACCTGAAGCTCATCCTACTTCTTAGCTTTTCATTTATGGGAACCAATAAATCTCCTTTATGTGTAAGTTAGCTTGAATAAAGCATTGACACTGAATGAATTTTGACTGATACATGAAAGCCTTTTGTACTTTTGCATAGACCTTCCTAATTTAATTTATTTTCCTAGAAGTAAAATTTCCTGTCTGTTTAGACCTTAGTTCCTTAACCTGTTAAATGCAGAGTTTGAATTGCCTGTACAAAATATCCATTGGATCACTTTTTCTCTCTTCTTCCAAGTAGTGGAACTTGTATCTGTTAGATCAGAAATTTGCCAACCTCTCTCTTGCTATTTAGAAAGACCTATCCTGCTGCAATCCCGAGTCCAGGAATGTGGATTCCTTCAATACCACACATAGAACAGCATAAATGTCATATACTTTTAGTCAATTTCACAATGTATGATTACCTCTCTCCTTTTTTACCCAAGAAATAAGTAGTTTTTTAGAGATGCAAGTTTAGAGAAAGAGACGGACACAAGAATAATGAAGAATGATTATTTTCCCATTAATGTTCCCATTAATCTATAATTAAGAAACAACAAGTGATAATAGGGAAGTCTAAGAATTAATAGCGCTAAAGATAAGCAGTCTGTCCCAATATAAATCAGTTAATTTTGCTGATTTACTTATTTACTTACTTATCTATCTATCTATCTATAACAGACTGGCTCCCTAAACTTAGCCAGCTATATCCTAAATGTTGTCCATAGTTAAAATAATAACTTTGAGAATAGTCACAGATCAGCCCAAATATTTAACCCAGTATTAGAAAAACAAATCAGAGCAGATGCCTTAAAGGTATTCTAAGTCCAGGTCAAATTCACATGTAAAGAAAAGCACAGAAGTGCTTTGACACTTGGACATGGTACTAGGGGAATTTTAATAGAGTTTGGATATTCGTAAGGACATTAGCCATCTATTCAAAAAGATAATGTGAAGAACCGAGTAGATTTTTAAAGCTGAACGGTGATGATGGTGGTGGTGGAAGGGTGGTATTGGTGAGAATTAACTTTTATTGGATTGTGCTGAACAGTGGCAGGCCGCAGTCAGGGCTTTATATGAATTTAGTGAATGGTACTCTGTAGCAATCCAATTTCATGCAGCAAAGATTACTTGCAAGGCATAAATTTCTTTTTCTTTTTTTCTTTCCTGTTTGTTTTTGAACATGACAGCTTTGATATATGTGACTCAATAATAAATGACTTTGTGAAATACGGTTAATGAAAAATAGGTATGTTCCTCCAGATTGCACTGTAGGACATTTAGTGCTTTTTCTTCTGAACAGATGTTTTACAGATTTTACAAAATTTGTACCAAATTCTTCTTGGTCTTATCCATAAAGAACAATTAGGCCTTATATTGCTCTGATTTTTCTGTTATGCTTGCTAGCCAGACTTTAGCAATGAGTTTTCCTATGTTCTAAAGTATTACTTAAATATATTTAAATTTTATAATTTTTCTTTAAGGCCAACCAAAATATTAGCCTAGAGGAGTTTGCTCTGGAGTTCAGGTGCATCTGCCATTTTGAATGGATGCTCCGGGGACCTGTCTTATTTTGTTTCTCTCAAGAACACCTTGTTAAATTTGGTAATCATGTCCAAAGTCAGCAATGCATGCTGAGTTTCATGAGTTATTTGGCTATACATTGGGTTGCATTTTTTAGAGCTGTCACTATTTTCATTGAATCTTATAGTGTTATATTGATTTATAGTTTGTGTGTGATGGCTACACATGCTTCTTGCAATTTAAAAAAATAGTTAAAATACCTTTGAGTAGTGTTATAAGGTGGAAATCTAGTCAAGTTTAGAAAGCAAATGAGCTGAAATTAACGTGTTGGCTTCGAAAAAACATGTTTAATTTAAAGCATTTTATTTTATTTTGAAACTTACTGAAAGGATAATTTTCCCTGTGGTAGAATGATAGGAGTTACTTTGAAAAAGATAGTTCCTCTCTTAAAATTAACCTAATATTTACTTTGTTTGCTTGAAAGTTATTTGTATATAATCCATTCATCCATAGTTACTGTTGCACTGACAATTACTGGTAAACTCGGATGATCTGCACACAACCAGCACAAGTCCCAGTCTTGGTGCCCAAGAAAGGGGCAGTATAAGCGGTAGTGGACAGACCAGTTCATTCACTCCTTGATGAATTGATTTGCTTCCAAACCTGCATTAATGCATTTACATTTTCAACTAAATTCTGCAAATACTGACAGTGTTACTATGATCAAATCTTTAGGTGCCTCTAGATGAGAAATAGCTGTGGCACATTTCCTGTCCCTCCTGGAGCCGATGGATTACTAATGGCATTATGTAAAAGCAAAAATAAACAATGTTGAAGATAAATGTAGAAACTATACAAGACACAATGTTCTATGAGGGCATGGTCAGAGGTAGATAGGGAAAAATAAAATTACGAACTAACTGATGTTTGAGAGTATCACTGAAACGTCAAGCAGCCTTTTTGGTGAGAGGAGATGGGAAAAAGGGGCGTTCAGTGGGCAGAAATGGCATGAGTAAAGATAGGGAAGTACTACCAGGAAATGGTGGAGAAATGAGGTTTCAGAATAGTAAACCTTAAATAGGTTCTGCATGAAGAAAACTGCCATGTAATGGATCTTAAATGCCAGGCCAAGGAGTGTTCAGTTCATTTTATTGGTAGAGGGGAACCACTCAGGGCTGAAAAAATTGGGACTCTGCTTAGGAAGAACTGGAACGCATTCGGAAGTTGCACAGATAGTAAAAAGCTGAACTGCATCGTGGCAGAAGTAATGGAAAGAAAGAGACAAATTCCTGACATACTGAGTATGTGGAATCCATTGTATTTGGCAAATATTTGGGTAAAGATGATGAGGGAGACTGGTGTTAAGGATAACTCCAAAGTTTTGAGGCTGAGTGTCTCTGGAATGTTGGTTATTTTATTAACAGAAATTGAGAAGTCAAAGAAGGAGCTGTTTGTGAAGAGAAAACATAGGAATTAGATAAAATGAACCTCACACGTGCTTTTTTCCCACAGCTCTAGCAGGAAAAAGTCTCATCTGATGATTAAATGCATGTATGTGTTTCTTTATATTAGTATCTGCAAGTCATTCTAATTTGTGAAATTCTTTTATAAATTTCTTAGATTTGGAGTTATATGCAAAAACGTGTGCTGTGCATAATGGCAGACCAATTACTTTTTTTTTGAATTTTATTTTATTTATTTTTTTATACAGCAGGTTCTTTTTAGTCATCCATTTTATTCACATCAGTGTATACATGTCAATCCCATTCTCCCAATTCATCCCACCACCCCCACCACCACCCCCCGCAGCCTTCCCCCCTTGGTGTCCATACGTCTGTTCTCTACATCTGTGTCTCAGTTTCTGCCCTGCAAACCAGTTCATCTGTACCATTTTTCTAGGTTCCACATATATGCTTTAATATACAGTATTTGTTTTTCTCTTTCTGACTTACTTCACTCTGTATGACAGTCTCCAGATTCATCCACATCTCGACAAATGACCCAATTTCGTTCCTTTTTATGGCTAAGTAATATTCCATTGTATATATGTATCACATCTTCTTTATCCATTTGTCTATCGATGGACATTTAGGTTGCTTCCGTGACCTGGCTATTGTAAATAGTGCTGCAGTGAACATTGGGGAGCGTGCGTCTTTTTGAATTATGGTTTTCTCTGGGTATATGCCCAGTAGTGGGATTGCTGGGTCATATGGTAGTTCTATTTTTAGTGTTTTAAGGAACCTCCATACTGTTCTCCATAGTGGCTGTATCAAGTTACATTCCCACCAACAGTGCAAGAGGGTTCCCTTTCCTCACACCCTCTCCAGCATTTGTTGTTTGTAGATTTTCTGATGATGCCCATTCTAACTGGTATGAGGTGATACCTCATTGTAGATTTGATTTGCATTTCTCTAATAATTAGTGATGTTGAGCAGCTTTTCATGTGCTTTTTGGCCATCTGTATGTCTTCTTTGGAGAAATGTCTATTTAGGTCTTCTGCCCATTTTTGGATTGGGTTTTTTTTTTTTAATATTGAGCTGTATGAGCTGTTTATATATTTTGGAGATTAATCCTTTGTCCGATAATTCATTTGCAAATATTTTCTCCCATTTTGAGGGTTGTCTTTTCATCCTGTTTATGTTTTCCTTTGCTGTGCAAAAGCTTTGAAGTTTCATTCGGTCCCATGTGTTTATTTTTGTTTTTATTTCCATTACTCTAGGAGGTGGATCAAAAAAGATCTTGCTGTGATTTATGTCAAAGAGTGTTCTTCCTATGTTTTCCTCAAAGAGTTTTATAGCGTCTGGTCTTAATTTAGGTCTCGAATCGATTTTCAGTTTATTTTTGTGTATGGTGTTAGGGAGTGTTCTAATTTGATTCTTTTACATGTAGCTGTCCAGTTTTCCCAGCACCACTTATTGAAGAGACTTGTCTTTTCTCTATTGTTTATCATTGCCTCCTTTGTCATAGATTAGTTGACCATAGGTGCGTGGGTTTATCTCTGGGCTTTCTGTCTTGTTCCATTGATCTATATTTCTGTTTTTGTGCCAGTACCATATTGTCTTGATTACTGTAGCATTGTAGTATAGTCTGAAGTCAGGGAGTCTGGTTCCTCCAGCTCCATTTTTTTCCCTCAAGACTGCTTTGGCTATTTCGGGGTCTTTTGTGTCTCCATACAAATTTTAAGATTTTTTTATTCTAGTTCTGTAAAAAATGCCATTGGTAATTTGATAGAGATTGCATTGAATCTGTAGATCGCTTTCGGTAGTATAGCCATTTTCACAGTATTGATTCTTCCAATCCAAGAACATGGTATATCTCTCCATCTGTTGGTATCATCTTTAATTTCTTTCATCAGTGTCTCATAGTTTTCTGCATACAGGTCTTTTGTCTCCCTAGGTAGGTTTATTCCTTGGTATTTTATTTTTTTTGTTGCAGTGGTAAATGGGAGTGTTTCCTTAATTTCTCTTTCAGATGTTTCATCATTAGTGTATAGGAATGCAAGAGATTTCTGTGCATTAATTTTGTTTCCTGCAACTT
The DNA here is from genome assembly GCF_949752795.1 of Hyperoodon ampullatus. Taxonomy (NCBI): domain Eukaryota; kingdom Metazoa; phylum Chordata; class Mammalia; order Artiodactyla; family Ziphiidae; genus Hyperoodon; species Hyperoodon ampullatus. Next base: position 20,834,369 of record NC_136914.1, on the reverse strand, counting down.
TACCAAATTCATTGATTAGCTTTAGTAGTGTTCTGGTAGCATCTTTAGGATTCTCTATGTATAGTATCATGTCATCTGCAAACAGTGACAGTGTTACTTCTTCTTTTCCAATTTCTATTCCTTTTATTTCTTTTTCTTCTCTGATTGCCATGGCTAGGACTTCCAAGACTGTGTTGAATAATAGTGGTGAGAGTGGACATCCTTATCTGGTTCCTGATCTTAGAGGAAATGCTTTCAGTGTTTCACCATTGAGAATGATGTTTGCTGTGGGTTTGTCATATATGGCCTTTAGTATGTTGAGGTAAGTTCCCTTTATGCCCACTTTCTGGAGAGTTTTTATCATAAATGGGTGTTGAATTTTGTCAAAAGCTCTTTCTGCATCTATTGAGGTGATCATATGGTTTTTATTCTTCAATTTGTTAATATGGTGTATCACATTGATTGATTTGCGTATATTGAAGAATCCTTGCATCCCTGGGATAAATCCCACTTGATCACGGTGTATGATCCTTTTAATGTGTTGTTGGATTCTGTTTGCTAGTATTTTGGTGAGGATTTTTGCATCTATGTTCGTGAGTGATATTGGTATGTAATTTTGTATTTTTGTAGTATTTTTCTTTGGTTTTGGTATCAGGGTGATGGTGGCCTCCTAGAATGAGTTTGGGAGTGTTCCTTCCTCTTTTTTGGAAGAGTTTGAAAAGGATGGGTGTTAGCTTTTCTCTAAATGTTTGATAGAATTCACCCGTGAAGCCATCTGGTCCTGGACTTCTGTTTGTTGGAAGATTTTTAATCACAGTTTTAATTTCATTACTTGTGATTGGTCTGTTCATATTTTCTATTTCTTCCTGGTTCAGTTTTAGAAGGTTATACCTTTCTAAGAATTCATCCATTTCTTCCAGGTTGTCCATTTTATTGACATAGAGTTGCTTGTAGTAGTCTCTTAGGATGCTTTGTATTTCTGCTGTGTCTGTTGTAACTTCTCCTTTTTCATTTCTAATTTTATTGATTTGAGTCCTCCCCCTCTTTTTCTTGATGAGTCTGGGTAATGGTTTATCAATTTTGTTTATCTTCTCAAAGAACCAGCTTTTAGTTTATTGATCTTTGCTATTGTTTTCTTTGTTTCTATTTCATTTATTTCTGCTCTGATCTTTATGATTTCTTTCCTTCTGCTAGCTTTGGGTTTTGTTTGTTCTTAGTTCTCTAGTTCCTTTAGGTGTAACATTAGATTGTTTACTTGAGATTTTTCTTGTTTCTTGAGGTAGACTTGTATAGCTATAAACTTCCCTCTTAAAACTGCTTTTCCTGCATCCCATAGGTTTTGGATTGTCGTGTTTTCATTGTCATTTGTCTCTAGGTATTTTTTGATTTCCTCTTTGATTTCTTCAGTGGTCTCTTGGTTATTTAGTAATGTATTGTTTAGCCTCCATGTGGTTGTGTTTTTTACGCTTTTTTCCCTGTAATTGATTTCTAGTCTCATAGCATTGTGGTCAGAAGAGATGCTTGATATGATTTCAATTTTCTTAAATTTACTGAGGCTTGATTTGTGACCCAAGATGTGATCTATCCTGGAGAATGTTCTGTGTGCACTTGAGAAGAAAGTGTAATCTGTTGTTTTTGGATGGAATGTCCTGTAAATATCAATTAAATCTATCTGGTCTAATGTGTCATTTAAAGCTTGTGTTTCCTTATTAATTTTCTGTTTGGATGATCTGTCCATTGGTGTAAGTGAGGTGTTAAAGTCCCCCACTATTGTGTTACTGTCGATTTCCTCTTTTATAGCTGTTAGCAGTTGCTTTATGTATTGAGGTGCTCCTATGTTGGGTGCCTATATATTTATAATTGTTATATCTTCTTCTTGGATTGCTCCCTTGATCATTATGTAGTGTCCTTCCTTGTCTCTTGTAACATTCTTTAAAGTCTATTTTATCTGATATGAGCATTGCTACTCCAGCTTTCTTTTGATTTTCATTTGCGTGGAATATCTTTTTCCATCCCCTTACTTTCAATCTGTATGTGTCTCTAGGTCTGAAGTGGGTTTCTTGTAGACAGCATATATATGGGTCTTGTTTTGGTATCTATTCGGTGAGCCTGTGTCTTTTGGTTGGAGCATTTAATCCATTTACTTTTAAGGTAATTATCGATATGTGTGTTCCTATAACCTTTTTCTTAATTGTTTTGGGTTTGTTTTTGTAGGTCCTTTTCTTCTCTTGTGTATCCCACTTAGAGAAGTTCCTTTAGCATTTGTTGTAGAGCTGGTTTGGTGGTGGTGAATTCTCTTAGCTTTTGCTTGTCTGTAAAGCTTTTGATTTTCTGTGGAATCTGAAGGAGATCCTTGCCGGGTAGAGTAATCTTTGTTGTAGGTTCTTCCCTTTCATCACTTTAAGTTTATCATGCCACTTCCTTCTGGCTTGTAGAGTTTCTGCTGAGAAATCAGCTGTAAACCTTATGGGAGTTTCCTTGTATGTTATTTGTCATTTTTCCCTTGCTGCTTTCAATAATTTTTCTTTGTTTTTAATTTTTGCAAATTTGATTACTGTGTGTCTCGGCGTGTTTCTCCTTGGGTTTATCCTGTATGTGACTCTCTGTGCTTCCTGGACTTGGGTGGCTATTTGCTTTCCCACGTTAGGGAAGTTTTTGACTCTCATCTCTTCAGATATTTTCTCGGGTCCTTTCTCTCTCTCTTCTCCTTCTGGGACCCCTATAATGCGAATGTTGTTGCATTTAATGTTGTCCCAGAGGTCTCTTAGGCTCTCTTCATTTCTTTTCATTTTTTTCTTTATTCTGTTCTCCAGCAGTGAATTTCACCGTTCTGTCTTCCAGGTCACTTATCCATTTTCTGCCTGAGTTATTCTGCTGTTGAGTCCTTCTAGTGTATTTTTCATTACAGTTATTGTATTGTTCATCTCTGTTTGTTTGTTCTTTTATTTTTCTAGATCTTTGTTAAGCATTTCTTGCATCTTCTCGATCTTTGTCTCCATTATTTTTCCGAGGTCCTGGGTCATCTTCCCTATCATTATTCTGAATTCTTTTTCTGGAAGATTGCCTATCGCCACTTCATTTAGTTGTTTTTCTGGAGTTTTATCTTGTTCATTGATCTGGTACATAGCCCTCTGCCTTTTCATCTTGTCTGTCTTTCCGTGAAAGTGGTTTTTGTTCCACAGGCTGCAGGATTGTAGTTCTTCTTGCTTCTGCTGCCTGCCCTCTGGTGGATGAGGCTATCTACGAGGCTTATCCAATTACATTTTTTTAATATCTTTTTAAAATTTATTACTTTTTCTTGAAGTTTAGTTGATTTATAATGTGGTGGTTTCTGGTGTACAGCAAAGTGATTCAATTATATAAATATAGATATATGTAGTATATGTATCTATATACTATACTATATATTATGTACTATATACATAGATGTATATACTGTATCTCTATCTTCTTTGTCAGGTTCTTTTCCATTATAGGTTATTTACAAGATATTGAATGTAGTTCCCTGTGCTATGCAGTAGGTCCTTGTTGGTTATCTATTTTATATGTAGTTGTGTGTATCTGTTAATCCCCAACTCCTAATTTATCCCTTCGCCCTTACCCTTTCGTAACCATAAGTTTGTTTCTATGTCTGTAATTCTATTTCTGCTTTGTAAATAAGTTTATTTGTATCATTTTTTTTTAGATTCTGCAGATAAGTGATATCATATGATATTTGCCTTTCTTTAGCTGATTTACTTCACTTATATGGTAGTCCCTAGGTCCATCCATGTTGCTGCAAATGGCATTATTTCATTCTTTTATGGCTGAGTAATATTCCATTGTATGTATATACCGCATCTTCTTTATCCACTCATCTGTCGATGGACATGTAGCTTGCTTCCATGTCTTCGCTATTGTAAAAAGTGCTGCTGTGAACAGACCAGTTACGTTTTAGCCTTGGTAAACTAAAAACAGTTCAAAGATTTGAGACCTCAGTCTAATATTTGAATGATTCTTCCGTGTCAGCAGTAGTTGGGGTCCACCTCTTGCTGTGTTGTCATGCAAATGAAAGGCTTAAATTTTTTTTCGAGGAGTTCTACTGTAAAACAAAAGGAGTATATTGTTTGGCCAGGTGCTGTGGAAATAAACAGCTGGCTAGGACTACTTTTTTCTTTTTTTATTGTATGTTTCAGGTGTACAGCATTGTAATTCAACATCTGTATACATTACAAGGCAATCACCACCACAAGTTTAATTACCCTCCATCATCATATAGTTGACCTCCTTCACCTGTTTCGTCTACCCCAGGCACTATTCCCTTTTGGCCATAGGTATTAAAACATATTTGGAAGATGTGTAAAATAGCGTCCTTGTTTTGGTTTTTGATCTTTGTTTCATACCAGCTACTTTACCTGCTTATATCTTTATAAGCCCTTTTATGTATCAATTTTATTTACAAATGATAACATGCAATTCTTTAATTCTTTTTTTTATAATTTAAAAAAAAATTTGTTTTTGGCTGCGTTGGGTCTTCGTTGCTGTGCGCGGGCTTCTCATTGGGGTGGCTTCTCTTGTTGTGGAGCAAAGGCTGTAGGTGCGTCAGCTACAGTTGCAGCACGTGGGCTCAGTAGTTGCTGTGTGCGGGCTCTAGGGCATGCGGGCTTCAGTAGTTGCGGCACGCAGGCTCAGTAGTTGTGGCTCTTGGGCTCTAGAGTGCAGGCTCAATAGTTGTGGCACATGGGCTTAGTTGCTTTGTGGAATGTGGGGTGTTCCTGGACCAGGGATCGAACCCATGTCCCCTGCATTGGCAGGATCGAACCACTGCACCACCAGGGAAGTCTGCAATTCTTTAACTCTTAAAAGCTCCTAGGGCTTCCCTGGTGGCGCAGTGGTTGGGAGTCTGCCTGCCGATGTGGGGGACGCGGGTTCGTGCCCCGGTCCGGGAGGATCCCACATGCCGCGGAGCGGCTGGGCCCGTGAGCCATGGCCGCTGGGCCTGCGTGTCCGGAGCCTGTGCTCCGCAACGGGAGAGGCCACAACAGTTAGAGGCCCGTGTACCGCAAAAAAAAAAAAAAAAAAAAAAAAGCTCCTAGACCTCACTGAAATGTGTAATGGGTAATATAAGGAGACAAGTGAACTCATAATAAGTACTTCCTGTCCTGGCATTGATATTTAATAATAATCAATTGAACAGTGAATTGGGGTAACTTTATTAAGTTACACAGAACCCATGGCATGATTTAGTTTGATATTATATTCGTATACAGGCATATCTTGAAGATATTGTGGGTTCAGTTCCAGACTACTGCAGTAAACTGAATATTGCAACAAATTGAGTCACATGATTTTTTGGTTTCCCAGTGCATATAAAAGTTATGTTTATACTACACATGCAGTTTGTTAAGCATGCAATAGCATTATGTCTAAAAAAATGTATATACCTTAATTAAAAAATATGTTGTCACTAAAACGTGCTAACCATCATCTGAGTCTTCAGCGAGTCATAGTATTTTTGCTGGTAAAGGGTCCTGCCTTGATGTTGATGACTGCTGACTGATCCATGGGTGTTAGTTGCTAAATGTTGGGGTGGCTCTGGCAGTTTCTTAAAACAGGGCAACAATGAAGTTTGCCAGATTGATTGACTCTTCCTTTCATGAATGATTTCTCTGTAGCATGCAACTTACCTACAGCAGAACTTCTTTCAAAATTGAAGTCAGTCCTCTCAGACTGTGCCACTGCTTTATCAACCAAGTTTATGTAGTATTCTAAATCCTTTGTTGTTGTTTCAACAGTCTTCACAGCATCTTCACCAGGAATAGATTCCATTTCAAGAGACCAATTTCTTTGCTCATCCATAAGAAGCAACTCCTCATCCATTAAAGATTTGTCATGGGATTGCAGCAATTCAGTCGCTTCTTCGGGCTCCACTTCGAATTCTCGTTTTCTTGATATTTCTACCATATCTGCAGTTCATTCTTCCACTGAAGTCTTTATCCATGAGGGTTGGAATCAACTTCTTCCAAATTCTTGTAAATGTGGTTATTTTGACCTCTTCCCCTGAATCATAGGTGTTCTTAATGGCATCTAGAATGGTGAATCTTTTCCAGAAGGTTTTCAGTTGACTTTGCCCAGATCCACCAGAGGAATCACTATCTATAGCAGCTTTAGCCTTATGAAATATATTTCTTAAATAAGACTTGAAAGTCAAAATGACTCGGCGATCCATGTGCTGCAGAATGGTTGTTGTGTTAGGAGGCATGAAAGCAACATGAATCTCCTTGTACATCTCCATTAGAGCTCTTGAGTGCCCAGGTGCATTGTCAATGAGCAGTTATATTTTGAAAGCAATCTTTTTTTTCTGAGCAGTAGGTCTTAACAGTGGGCTTAAATTATTCAGTAAACCATATTGTAAACAGATGTGGTGTCATCTGGGCTTTGTGCCATTTATGGAGTACAGGCAGAATAGGTTTAGCATAATTCTTAAGACCATGTGATCTTCGAAATGGTAAGTGAGCATTGGCTTCAACTTAAAGTCACCAGCTGCATTAACTCCTACCAAGACAATTGACCTCTCCTCTGAAGCTTTGAAGCCAGGCATTGACTTCTCTCTAGCTGTGAAAGTCATTGATGGCGTCTTCTTCCAGTAGAAGGCTGTTTCCTTTACACTGAAAATCTGTTGTTTTGTGTAGCCACCTTCATGAATTATCTTAGCTAGATCTTCTGGACAAGTTGCTGCAGCTTCTACATCAGCACGTGCTGCTTCACCTTGCATTTCTATGTTATGAAGATGATTTCTTTCCTTAAACCTCATGAGCCAACCTCTGCTAGCTTCAGACTTTTCTTCCACAGCTTCCTCACCTCTCTCAGGGTTTATAGATGTGAAGAGGCTGAAGGCCTTGCTCTGGGTTAGGTTTTGGTTTAAGGGAATGTTGTGGCTGGTTTGATCTTCTATCGAGACCACTAACACTTTCTCCATATCAGCAATAAGGCTGTTTTGTTTTCTTATTATTCATGTGTGTTCACTGGAGTAGCACTTTCAATTTCCTACACGAACTTTTTGCAGTCACAGCTGCAAAGGCCTAGCTTTCCACCTGTTTTGGCTTTCAACATGCTTTGTTCAATAAGCTCAGTCATTTTAGCTTTTGGTTTAAAGTGAGAGGCTTGCAACTTTTTCTTTCACTTAAAAACTTAGAGGCCATTGTAGGGTTAATAATTGGCCCAGTTTCAATACTGTTGTGTCTCAGAGAATAGGGAGACCCAAAGAGAGGGAGACTGGTGGTGGGAGGATGGCCAGTTGGTGGAGTGCTCAGAACACATACAATGTTGATTGATGGCTTGCCATCTTATATGGGCATGGTTCATGGTGCCCCAAAACAATTAGGATAGTAACATCAAAGATCACTCATCACAGATCAGCATAACAAAAATAATAATAATGAAAAAGTTTGAAATATTTCAAGAATTACCAAAATGTGACAGAGACATGAAGTAAGCAAAAGCTGCTGGAAAAGTGGTGCTGATAGACTTGCTCAGTGCAGGGTTTCCACATTCAGTCTGTAAAAAATAAAATATCTGTGAAGCACAATAAAGAAAAGTGCAATAAAATGAGATATGCCTATATTTTCCAACTGTTTTAGATAGGGGTAAAGTGATTTTATTTATTCCCTTAAGATTCATTCAAAAAAACCAAAATGATTTATGACACAGCTAATTGAATAGTTTTCATAACACATGTACTTAAAATCTACCAAAGCCCACGCCTCCTCACAATTCCAGCGTCCTTAGAGTGAGGAACATGAAACTTGGCTTAGGTAATGGTTTAAGAGATTCCCAGATAATACAGGGAGTGTCTTAGAGCACTTCTCTTACTTCCCACTGAGGTTTCAATTGTAGTCAAAGCCATCATTAAACATTCGTTTGGTATTGCCTTGGGGGATTGTGGCATATTTTAAAAACTTGGGCAGGGTGACATGCAGTGGAGAAGTGTAAATTAGGAACAGTTGGAACATTTAATATGTTCCAGGAGCTATGCAGTTTTCTCTATTTCCACATCGTATTTGTTCTTCATTAACTTTTTTTTTTTTTTTTTTTTTTTTTGCGGTACGCGGGCCTCTCATTTTTGTGGCCTCTCCCGTTGCGGAGCACAGGCTCCGGATGCACAGGCCCCGCGGCCATGGCTCACGGGCCCAGCCGCTCCGTGGCATGTGGGGTCCTCCCGGACCGGGGCACGAACCCGTGTCCCCTGCATTGGCAGGCGGACTCTCAACCACTGCACCACCAGGGAAGCCCTTTCATTAACTTTTGTTTCACTCTGTTATCTCACTACTGAAACTGTCTTTGCAAAGGTCATGAATTACCTCTTGTTGCAAAGCCTGTTGGCCTCTTTCTAATCCTTTTGCGGTATCGCAGGATCATTTGACACTTAGGTGTTCCCTTCTCAAAACTCTGTACTCTGCACTCTCCTAACTCACTTCTTACCACCTGTGCTGTTGCTTCCGTTTCCTGTACAGGTTTCTCCACTTCCTCTGCCTCCATTTTTGTTGCTCCCGGGAGTTTACTCTGAGGCTTTCTTTGCTGGCCCTCTCCTGGTTCACTCCATATGCTTTCATGACTTCATTTACCATTATTAAATACTGATGGCGCTCATATTCCTGTTCCCAGAACAGGTCTCCTCCACACACAAGCCAAACCCTCTTGTATTGTACGGTTTCTACAGATCCCCCTTGGAATGGGTTTTCTCAGTTGTCAACAAGGTGATTTCCTTGAATATTTGCATCAAGTGAACCAATGGTTTTTAAGGTGTTTTTGAAGTTTTTTTGCCACCCCCGCCCCCCAGATTTGCTTCTTTTTCTATGTTCTCTCTCTTAGGAAACCACTGTTGTTCTCCCTGTTGCCAAAACCAGAAACTGAGGAGTGGTCCATGAAGTCTTGACTGCTCTCTGTTTCCTCGACTCAGTTTTTAAATCCTGCCTGTTCTATTTCCGTAATACTTCTTGAGTGTGCCTCCCATTCTCTATTTTGATTACTACAGCCTTAGTGAAGGACTCCATCATTTCTCAGTTGAATCACCATACCTGTCCTCTTGACTGGTCTCCCTGCAATCGGTTTTGCTTCTTCCATTCTGGTATCTGTTTTATAGTCAAAGTGACTTTTCTAAGACGTGTTCTTGAATGATTCCACAGAATAAAGTATAAAATCCTCAGTATGGCGTATGAGGCTCTTGATACATGGTGCTGCTTCAGTCTTTGGATTTTGTATTTCATCATGTGTTGTGTGGTTAACTACCAGCAGTCCTCAGAACCTGTTCCCCTGTAGCTCAGACCTGCCCTGTTCCCTGCTATTCCAGGTGAGCCCTCTCTCACTTCCCTGTGCTCCTGTGGCACAGTGTTTAACTCTAAGACAGTAAACTGCAGTCATTTGTTTTCTTATTCTTTCTTAAACTTTTTTTTTAAGTATTGATAGATAGGGACTGTGGCTTTTTTCCATATATACTTATTGTATTTAGCATATGGCTAATAGATATACAATAAGAATGTTGAATGAATTAATGAGTAACCAAACTAAGATGAATAAAACCTACATTCAGCTCTCAAGTACATTATTGCCTAGTGAGAAGTTTTACAAGTACAAATAATTTTTAAAAGCCATCAACAAACAATTACAGTGTAGTGTGGTAGGAGCTATTAAATGTCGTGTTTTCAAGTAAGAAGTCGTTAAATGCTAATATCTCAAGGGACTGTCTCTTGAGGGGATATAATAGAATTAAACAAATTTACATGGCATGCAACCATGTTTCTTTGAAATGAGGTCTTATTATAACACTTAAGGTATTCAGAGTACTTTAAAGAACGTTTTTATTGACTCTTTAAAAACTTTGCTCTGTCTTGTGTTTTGTCAGTTTTATGAGGACTCAGCAAAAGTGAGGCAGGATGTATTAAGTTTCTAGATATCTTATTTGGCTAGTTGGGACGTATGAGGATCATAGCTTATTTTTCTTTTCCTTTCTGAAACTACTACAACAATTTCTATTATCTAATAAGATCTCACGTGACTTTATGCTTTATAGTTAATTAGCTAATTACAAGAAATATAGTGGTTTTTTCCTCTGAAGCAATTTAAGAAGACATAATGCATTTTTAAGAACGTGGGCCTATTACTTTTATGATCCCTCCGATTTAAAAATGCCATCATGACATAATTTTCCTCATAACAATGGAGTAAAATATTGCTGAAAAAATTAGTGACAGCTTCTGAATTTTAAAGTTTTAAATGATGTGTGTCATGGACTTTTAGAATAGTCAGCACTGTGAAAATTAACTCTGAGATTGCAAGTGCAGAATCTGTTTACTTGGTTTTCAGATCGTGTCCCTCAGGGCTCTAGAATTCTGAGGGGTGTCTAAGGAGCCCTGTAGGGAAGCTGAAGAGTAGGTGGGCCAGCTGTTGGTGAACTTCTGTAGCCCTCTTGCCTCTTCCACTCTTCAGTCATATCTACTGCCTGTTGGCCTTTATCTGTTATCTGTTGGCCTTTATCTGTTATCTGTTGGCCTTTCTTTGTAAAGGATATTATTTAAGGGGAGAAAAACTTTGAAAACACCTCAAACCGTTGGTTCACTTGATGCAGATATTCAAGGAAATCACCTTGTTGACAACTGAGATAACCCATGAACGTAGAAAATGTACAAAACTTCTGCACGAACTGTTCTTTCCATGTGTCACCTACACTGACATCCTGAAAGACAGTGAGGGGGAACTGTACATTGAAAAGTGCTAGGCAAGCAGTGTGTCCTGTCTCATCTGTTTTCCATCAAAGACTTTGAGTCACCACGTGGTATTTCCATGGTCTGGTCTTTAGAACCTGTGAACCAAGGCCTGACTAGGTTTAGGGGGAGCTTGAGGTGGAAATTTTGGGGTTGGGAGAAACAGAATTTTAATTCTTCTTACGAGCAAGGGAAAGCGTTGCTGATCTTGCCAGTTTCATGGTGTTCACATCATAAGCCTAAGGACTTTATGCCAGGAAGCTGAGGGTCAGGTCATAGTTTTATAGAGTTTGGCCAAAGGCAGTTCCAAGAGAAAAGTAAATGTTTAAAGGTGCTGACCATTACCCGAACTTATTCTTCCATTCTTTTGGTCCCTTTCTTCTCTCCCCTGCCCCAAATAGGGTTATCCTAGGTGCAAAATTCAGGTCACTACCATGGTAACCACACACATAGAACAAAAAAAGAGTGATGTTTGCTTTAATTTCATAATGATGGGAAGGAAAACTACACAAGGAGATGCTTAGAGGTGACACAGATGATGGTATAAGAATCTGTCTATAAGAGAGAGGTTGGAATGGACTTTGCCCACAAAATAATTTATATCTTAAGAAGCAGAATCTAGGGAGTAACTGCATCTTTTTAAACACTTTAAGAAGTTGGCAGTGTTGATTCAAAGTGCTATTTAAAAACTCACTTTTAAAATGACATGTTTTGGGGAAACTGTAACTGTCAGTTTGAAAGATGGGATTCTTTTCAGCAGAGCTTGTAAAAATATCCATTGCCGTATGTGAGGCAGGTTTAGGGTAGTTTATCATAAATAAATGAGTTTGTCAAATATATACATACACACACACCCTTTTTTGGCCTCAGAGAAGAAATTCCAAGGCCATAGATACAGAAATATTGTGCATTTTTACAATACGTGTCACAGATACGTAGAAATTTGATTACTACACATATTAAGAGGAGACAGTTTAAGAACAGGGATTAATCATACCTGGGGCAAAGATAGTATTGGAGGTTATCACGATTTGTGGACGTGGTTGGACTTGGGGGTCTTTGGCAGTGGTTGAGGGGGACATCACTCAGAGATATCTAACTCATCCTTCATTGCACTGATGACTTATACAAGGAACATTATCTTCAATTGTGGTCAACTCCACTTGGCTCAGACTATTACAGTAGCTACTATAGCTTTGTTTCTAATTATAAAAGCAGTATATATATATATATATATATATATATATTTTTTTTTTTTTTTTTTTTTTTTCTGTATGCGGGCCTCTCACTGTTGTGGCCTCTCCCGTTGCGGAGCACAGGCTCCGGACACGCAGGCTCAGCGGCCATGGCTCACGGGGCCAGCCGCTCCGCGGCATGTGGGATCTTCCCAGACCGGGGCACGAACCTGCATCCCCTGCATCGGCAGGCAGACTCTCAACCACTGCGCCACCAAGGAAGCCCAACTTGGCTCAAACTATTACAGTAGCTACTATAACTTCGTTTCTAATTATAAAAGCAGTATATTTTTGTGATTAGAGTTGTGTTCAGTTCTCCTACCCAAAGATAACCTCTGTGAACATGTTGGTGTGTCTTTTTTTCCTCTTTTTTGTATGACTGTGCATATTATGTACAAAAGATGGATATGTAATATGTTTTCATATAATGTGCATATATATTAAAATTGGAATCAAACTATGCATATAGTTTTTGTGTAGGTTTTGTACACTGCATTTTTATTTCCTTTAACAGTTCTTCCTCATGTGCCTGCCGTAATCTAGGACTTTTTCTGTCCCATTAAATTTTCCTTGAAAGCATGACACTCAATGACTTCTTAATATTCTATTATCTCATAATTTATTGAATTATCTTCTTATTGTTAGACATTTACATTGTTTAAGCTTTTTGCTATTATAAATAATATTAATTTTTTTAACCTCTAGAACTCTTTTCTATTTGAACATATCTGATTATTTCCTGAAGAAAAACTCCAAGAAATGTCATTATAAATTTTAATAATCCTCAATTTAATGGCACTGTGTTTGGGGAGAATTAGGTGAACCTAAGCTTTCATAGAGCCCAAATAATAGGATATTCAGGAGAAAATGGTAAGCCATAGTTACTCTGATTGCCTTTTCAGTAATCCAGCATTCTGGTTGGATTTTAAATGGCCTAGTCTTTAACATCACTTTAATGTAGGTGTATCCAGGTTCTAACATAGTGTGGTTGCTCAATGTGTAACATATATTTGTTTTGACAGATAGTGTCATTAGAAACTGAGTCATTCATTTCTTGTTACTGTTCTCAGAGATACCTGAGACAGTCTGAACACCCAATTCTCATGCATAGAACAGCTTTTAGAGCCTAATATCTTACACACATCTGGGTCACTGATGCTGTGAAAACATTCCACTTTACCATGACCCCACTGAATAAAAGAAAAGGAAAAATTTAAGAAAAAAGAAAATTCCTACATAGTGCAGAGGTATTCTATTGTGCTCTATGATAATCAACAAATTTTGCTTTTACTGTTGAATTTCAAAATATGTCTGGTATGTTGTTCTTTTGGATACACCTTGCAGTAGCTATTGGGTATAAGGTGAAGGATAACTGGTGGTTCTCTCTCCCCCACCCCTCCTTTCCGTCTTGCCCTCTGTGCCTTTGTGTTTGTGTCTCATGTCTATTTTTTCAAATACGTGATTTGGTTCATTTCCGTCATTTTTAGCATCCACAGATATTTAGTCAAGTATTTAGTCTTATCGTGAAATGCTTCACAGATTCATCATATGAAATAATTGGTTTCTCTTTAGTGCTAAGTCATAGCAAATTATCATCGTTTTCTAGGTTGATTTTGTAGAGTGTTAAATGCTATTTAAATTTCACTTCGATATGAAGCCATTTATTTTTCTCCTCATCACTCAAAATAGCAAGAACTAATCAACTGAAGTTTTTCTCCTTTTTATGAATACATCAGTCTACCCCAGACTCACGTGCATGTTTCTGCCTTGAGGTCAGTGGGAACTTTTCCCAGCTATGTTTCTTTTTTCCCCGCTTCATTCCTTATTTCTCTCAGGAACAAATGGCTGCATAGTTCACCGTTAGAAACTTGTTGCTGAAGGTGCTAACCTAAACATCAGTGCCAGGATACGACTGAAACTTAATAGACTAATTAATCTGTCTACTGCACCTCTGAGCTGGGAATTATGTACAATGGGCTGTACTTTCAGAACTGAGAGTCTGGGATCCAAAGTAGAGAAAATGCAACTTTTGTGTGCTTTACACATCAACATGCAATTAAGATTGGGTTCTTTTAGGAAACAGATTCTGAAAATGTAGCTTTATCCCATCACATGTTTTGGAAGTAAGATACTGCAAGATTCTGTGTGCCTTTTTGTTTCAGTTTTCTTCTTTTATATTTTATAGTAGTACTGAACAAAGCCCTCACATTATTTGATCCAAATAGCCTTCTGACCTCCAGAGGAGCCAACTTCTATAGACTCCCACAATTTCTGTATTATCTGTTCCAGTGTATATGCTCATTAACAACCACAGTCACTCCTAGAAAAAACTAGGAACTTGAAGCTTGAATGACATTTAAAAAAAGTGTTTATGTTATGAATTCCTGACTGTGCTATTTATGCTCCTATCAGTAAGAAGATTAACTTTATTAATTTTATTTCCCGTTATATTCCTTTTCTCCCTTCTTCATTTTAGAGGCAGTTTAAATATTCTTCAAGGGCAGTTAACATTTGACTGCCACTGAATTCACTATCAGCGCTGGATAGAAGCCAAAATGAAAAAAAATCTGTTTATGTTAGCCTGTCAATGTCTGGTTATGCATCTCTCTGGGTCTTGTGAACTCACAGAAGTACCAAATAAACCCTTTTCTGTTAGGATTTTATTTACAGCAGACTTTTAATATTTTGGTAGTTTGTGGATTTGGAAGCTCTCATTAGGCCACCAAATGTCTGTTGAGCACAGGGCGGGCACTCTTCTAGACACTGCTGATAAAGTGGTGAACAAGACCTATGCTTCTCAGCTCTGTGGAGGCTTACAGTCCAGTAGCAATAGTCATACACAAAGTAAACACAAAGAGTAATACTGTAACTCAAGACAAGGCTGCTTATTATGTACACAGTGAAACAAGCTGAAAGGACAGAGAGCGACTGGAAGATGTGTGAGATGCTGTTGTAGCCAAAGTGTTCAGTGAATAGCTTTCAGGGAGGCAGTATTAGAGCTGAGAACTAAAGGTTGAGGTGGTAGCCTTTGGGTAGATGCCGTTTTCATTCGGTTATTGGCAGTCACTTTACGGAAAGGAAAATGCAAGATTTCATATACTTTTCAGTGAAGGCATAGTGCATAGATATAGTAGATGCTCACAGGATACTAGGATGCACAGAATAAATAGATACTGGCATATGATTTGAGAGGAAAATGCTTTACCTTCCTAAAGTTATGTTGCTTCCAGTAGTGGCCTGAAAGTTTTAGGTTTTCTGTGCATGTTGTTGTTGAAATGTAATGTGAACCTCACATTGCACTTTTTTTCCATTTATTTACTTATTTGATAGGTTTCAGCGTGGTCAAGAGAGTGAATGTATCTGACGTGGATGTACTGCGCGTAATCATCAAGAACATTGTTGACTTCGGTTTCCAGCAGCCTGTTTATCTGGTTGGTATCTAAAGCAAGTCAGATTTGCCATGATAGTTCACCTCGTGGTAATTAAATCATTGATTTTAAGGGAAGAACCATAAAGTGAGTTTGTGTGTCAAGTTATATACAGGCAATTCACCATATGTCGAACCAGGTCACATAAAGGTTAGTTAAGGTGTTAAAGCAGTAATTTGAAATCTGGGGTAGGTGGTAAAGGGGAGGTAGTAGTGAAGGCAAAAAGTCAAGTTGTATAGAGGCCAAACAGAAAGAGTGACGTAGACTCTGATTACTGCCTTGAAGTGAATTTTATTTGTACCCATTTCAAAAGAAAACCTGATGAACAGGTATGTTGGCAGTGTCTTTACTTTGACAGGTTGGGGTGGGTGGGGGAGATGGAATTCTGTTATCTCTGCACACTTAGTGTTTGAAAGACATTCCAAGATCCGTAGATGGATAAACTTGGTTTCCAGTTGAGGCTTTAAAATGTTAATCTTGACCTGTTTCTTCTTGTTTATACACTGAGAACTACAGTTTTAAGGATAGAGGAAATATTTATTCACAAACTAAGCATGGATTTGACTTTCAGTAAAGGTTCTTGTTAAATGTCGACGTTGCACAGTCTTTCCTTGGCTTGCCTCTCTTCTCAGTTTGTTTTCATCCACACCTATACTTTCAGTGATCATGATTCCATTTCTTGCACCCCTTACCTCAGATCCTCATCATTTCTCAGTTATACTTTAAAATAGCTTCCTAACATCTGTCTACTTTTCCCCTTTCCAAACTGTCTACCATTTCAGGAGCAGCAGGGATACCTGATCCTACCACACTCTCATCCATGACCTTTAATGCTTCCGGGCTTACATCCTGTAGCATGCAGGGCCCTTCAACTTCATCACATCCTTACCTGCCATCCTGTCCTTGTCACTGCCCGTTCCCTCCCTACATTATAGCCTGTTGATTTTTCATGGTGCCTCAGTTTATCTGCTGGCTCGTTCATTCATGATTCTGTCCTGTGGCACAGTGCTGTTTCCTCTTTCTGGAATGTCATTCCCACCTCTTCTCTTGTTTGCCTGGTGAAGTTTTATTTGTCCTTCATGATTCTATTTGAAGGAAATCTTTTTTCGTCTGTGATACTTTCCTTGGCAGAGTTCGGTACTTCCCCTGTGTCTTCTCATGATGCCTTGACTACATCTCTGATTTGATTCTCAATGTAAATGTTTTCAGGGCTCCCTCACAGTACTCAGTAAACCCTTGGGGGACAGGCACCGCCTTCTGTTTTCCTCTTCATCCCCAGCCTTCAACGCACTAGCTAGCAGTGATTCAGCTGTCATGCACTGAATGAATAAATTGGTAACTGCTTTGTGTTTTAGCATCATGCTATTTATAGTGTAGGAAAACTTACAAGAATATGATTTAGTTCCTGTTTTCAGTCAGGTTGTGATTTTATTTGGTGGACAAGACTTAAACACATGAAATAATTGGGAACACAAGATAAAGCATAGTATACAAAGGAATTATGTGTATTTTAAAAGTTTAACGTATACACACATAATACACATGGTGGTTTGGAGGAAGGGCAAAGATCAAGTTTACATTATGAGATAAGCTTCTTGGACTAGATAAAAGTTTCCTGGGATAGTGAGGGAGTGGAGGTTGGTTCGTGGTCTGAGGCATGAGCAAAGTGTTGGTTATTGGATCGATGAGTCCTTCTCCTGTGCATGTTTTGTCTAGCTTATTTTTAGTAAGTCTTCGATAGTTTATATAGGTTTACTGTAAAGGCAGATGTTGAATATTTTTATTTTGTAAAGGGCCAAAAAAATCAAATAGGGGAAATTAGAACAATGAATGAAAGTTGAGGTGGATACTAGGTATGTATTGGAAAGAGATGAATCCATATGAAACAGAATCTGGGCTGAATAAAGTTCTACAGGCAGATGCCCAAGTAGGAAATGGAATGATAGACAGAATCATCTTATAATGGCAGTGAGGTAAGACCTCTCTCTGGCTTGGTTCTAAAGAATAGTTGTGAACAGTATTTACTGGGGTCAAAGATGTTATGTCTAGAACACTCTTTACCCTCATGGGGAAAATGAAAAGAAAACCAGAGATAAAGAACAAAAACGAGCCAGATTCATTAGTTTTCAGGGGAACAGTGAGAAAGGGTTTAAACTGAATTGGGGCACAACTGTTTGACAGGAGAGAAACCATCTTCCTGGGGAGTCAAAAAGTGAGAATACCAGTGGGAAGGTGCAAGAGGTTCACAAATTGAGCAAGTAATTATGTAGGGCTCTAAAGGCTGAAATCTATAACCACGATGTTTAACTATACGTTTCTCACTTGTATATTAGTTCCCTGAGTACATTGAAGATAATGCTGCCTCAGTCTAGGATATGTGAGGCAGAAAGAAAGTTAGGGAACTCTAAGCCATGTTGTTTCCCTTGGGTCCTGAGGTCCCTAGCTGGTCATCTCCTCTGCACGTTTAGTCTTCCTATGTGCATTTTGTAGATGATGTTCAGAATTTTTAGTTGTTGTCTAGTGGGAGAAACAGGAAGAAATACTTATATCCATTTCAGTCCAGAATCACTTATATTTTTTAAAGTTCCTGTTTGGTCCTTGCAATTTAGGATTAGAGTGTGCTGAATTGATAGCTTTTCAAACATAGGGAGGTAGTAGTGGCTTCAAGTTGCATATTTCTAGGCACCAAAAGACAAACAAACTATGATAATAGCTACATTTACCATATGCCAAACCCTCGTTAAAAGCACATTATAATTTCCACAAAACCCTGTTTCTACCTCAACCCTATGTTGAAAGGAAACTAGGGCAAAGAGAGGTTTTTAAGCTTTGCCCAAGACCCCAGACCATCTGATAACATAAACTCAACTTTTAGTCACTGTGTCCCCTTTACTCTTTGACGAATACATTTTTTTAGGACTCTGACATCCTAAATTGGGAATCACCAACTTTCAGCAAAGGATTAAGGAAATTGGTGATGGAACCAGAAGCTTAAAGTGATAGATTGAGAATTCTGTATGTGAGCCAAAAAGAACTACAACTACAAATTTAAGTTTTTCCTACACTTCTCCTTTGCGGTAGAATAATTTTTACAGTTTTTATAATTAGGGAGTAACCAACACTATGAGTTAAAACCAGGGTAATAACTGAACTCTTCAACATAGAAGTAATAGTTCTTGACAATATGGTGGTCTGTGATGTTATTAGGTTGTCATGAAAACTTAAACTGCAATTTGAAAGTGGGCCTGAGGGCCCATTGTACTTGCACATTTGTAAATTTTCCTTGACTAATGTAGTATGAGTTTCTTGACTTTGTCAAGTTTGTAAATTTCATAAGCTTTGTCACTTAAAGTCAGGTCCAAAGCAAACTGAAAACTAACATTTGATATCTAGCCATAGCTTTCTTATTTCCTCTTAATTTCTTGCTGGAAACAATCAGTAGAGGTGGCATATTACTAACATAATTTGGTAATATGTAGCAAAAAATCTCATTTGTTATTTTCCAGTTTTTAGGATTAGTGGTTATATTTTTAGATTTTCATAGTTTGATGTAACTGTTTTTAGATATTACCTAGGAAAATGTCTTGTTTTAGTGTGACACATTTGAAAGCCAAAGCCATTTTAGGATACTTTTGCCACAACTGAAGGAATCCAGCAGTCCTTTAAGTACCTGGTGAATTTCAACAGTATTCTGGTTAGTCAGTGTGGTCAGTGCTTCAACTTGATTGTTTGTTTTGAATCAGATACTATTACAAATTAATCTAATACTACCCTCCCCCCCTCTTTGTTTTTTTTGTCCAGAAACTAAGCCAACAATACTAATGCATGGGGGGGTTATTATGATGATGATGTAAAAATCAAACATTTATGAAATAACAAAGCAAGAATTGTTCAAGACACAGACACTGGGTCTGGTTAATTTTTCCACCTGACTTCTTATAAATTCAGGCTTCTGCAACATTGCTCATGATATTTTCAACATGTCATGGTTCCTGATGATAAAAATTCCTGTAGTTTTGCCAGAGCTTTAAGTTTTTAAAGATTTTTTTTTTGCCTTTATCACAAGTGTTGAACATGTGAAGAAATAGTGTTTACTGAGTTGTACAATATGTATAGGCTGAATTACTATGAGGCTGCTGGATTGCTAGTCGACTTAGATTATTACTCATTTCAGCGTTTCTTTACCGTATCGTTAGCTACGCACTAAGGCCACTGTAATTGCACCAAACTCGTTCCTCTCCTTTATGCTGAACTGAATGTATTACAAAGTTCTGTTACCTCATCCTCTTTTGGTCTCCAGAGTTCACCCCTAAAGTGCATTCTCGTTTTCATAATCCTCTCCAAGTCTTTCACCCTTGAATGACTGGATTTTGGCACAGATATTTAACTGATTTCTCTGCTTCTGTTTTTTTCCAACTCCCTGCGGAAAAGTTGATCTGAATTTTAAGATACATGGTAGTAGGTACATTATAAGGATGCAGTAAATGCTTATTGATTGGTTAGAAACAAGTTCTCAGAGGTAGAAAGTCAGATACTTTATTCAAATGTTGGAACTTTAATGACTGAAGCTATATTTTATATATTTTTTTGGTTTGGTGAAAAATCCTATGAAATTCAACTAGGTTCTTTCTTTACATGCCTTTTCCATTTTAGTTGTGAAATGTGCACTCTGGCTCTCCTATAGGTGATGAAAGAAAAAAAAAAGTGCTGGTTATTAATTTTGAGTGAGTAAACATTTAGTAGTTCAAAATAGTAAAATTGAAAGTCATATTTTCTTTATAGAGGTTTTCCATTTTTATCTGTAAAATATATGTAGACATATAAAAAGATTAAAAATTATGGTGAAAGTTAGCAGGTGGTGTGGGCCACATAAACAAGTAAAAGAAAGAAAAATTAGCATTTTATAGGACTTTCTCACATCCGTGAGATTGTTGAATTGAATTGATAACGATTCGTTTTGGGGAGCTTATTTTCAGTGCGTGGCTTTCTGTGCTCAAGAAGAAAAATAAAATGTTAATCTAATTCTGGTTTGTTGCTTTTTCATCTGAGTCTTTGAGTAAATTTAAAATTGTCTGAGAAGTGTGCAGTCAGAGCTGTGTGAACAGTCCTTTGCTTCTGTTGTTTTGTGTTTCACACATCACTCATCCATGCCCAACAGGTGTTCTGCCAGCTGTGCCCAAAACGTTTCACATGATTTAGAATCTGTTTCCATGCTTACCTTGTACAGGGGCTATTTGCTGTAAAAGGAGTTCTCTGATTACATAGTTCTGTGGCACAGGTGAAGGACTAGAAGACAGAAAAGCGAGTCGGATTTGAGTTCTACCTGCCTGTCGTCGTTGCTTCAGAAAGAGGAGGAAGCGGGAGGGTGAGGATTGGTTTTGTGTAGCCCTGGTGCCGCTCAATTGATTTTTCTTTTCATCTTCTGTACTTTGGCATGTACATTATACTGTGGCAAGGAAGAACTTAAATGCAGTCAGAGTAACTTTATTTTCACAGCTGCGTGAAGATGCAATGAAGGAGTTTGAATTCTCAGAGATTTTAGAGCTATGTGGCCTATTAAAATAGAGGAAAAGAATCTCTACATTTCACCACTTTGATGAAGAAGTAAAAAATACGTAAGGTATTTTCTGTCTGTGAAGTTAACTGATTAGTGATCGTAACTGACTGGGAACATGTAGGAAATTTTGTGAATATATCGTACTCCTGTCAAGAGAGTAAACAAATTTTAGAACTTCTGAATATTATGTTTCATGCTGCTGAGATTAAACTATTCTTGGTTTACTTATAATTAATCAAGCAAAGAAACAAGTCTCAATAGGCAGTAAATTAAACAGAGCCGTTTTCATGCTCATAAGTAGGGTTTGCCTTCAGCCATAAATAATCATGGTTGAAACATTTCATTTTCAAACTGTAGTCATATGTAACAGATACTATGTTTAAATGTCATCTTATAGCTAATATCACATTTAACTGTTGGTGCCACTTTATGGCATACCATTATTGGACTGAATTCTAGCCTCAGAGTATAACACCAAATAAAACAGGTGTTAAGAATTTTTACCTTAGAGTTGCAGGCATACGATAGAGTATGTCCATGCAGATAAAATGGTCATATGTGTGACCCTGAGAATATGTTTGCATTTTGTGAACAAAATAAAACTGATTAAGAGCTAGGGATTATCTAATACTTTCTCCACATATTGTACTGTATTGTAGAACAGCTGTGATCTAAAGCATTGCAGTATCCTCAGTATCCACTGCAGCAAACCTTCTACTCTTAAATTTTTACTTTTCCCTATTAATAGAAAATTAAAACAGCTAGACCTCTTCATTCCAAAGAATATCTCAGAATAATGCAGTAGTCTTGTATGGCAGTGAAAAGAGCTGGCCCCGGAGTCAGTTGTCCTGAATGTGAATTCTCACTCTTCTGTTCACTACTTGTCTTTACCTGTAAATGAGGATAATAATAATAGTACCTAACACATAGGTTTGTTTGAATGTTAAATGAATTAACCTGTGTTCAGTGCACAGGACAGTGCCCTGCCTAAGCAAGTCTGGCTGAGCTGACTTCATTCAGAGGCTTGGTCCTCCCATCCCTGATGACTGTAGGTTGAGAAATACTATTGTGGGGAAGTGAAACGTCATATATTGTCATTTCTTATGGTTTTCATTTTTATTTTGTTTGTTTGTTTTTTTTGCGGTAGGCGGGCCTCTCACTGTTGTGGCCTCTCCCATTGCGGAGCACAGGCTCCGGACGCGCAGGCTCAGCGGCCATGGCTCACGGGCCCAGCCGCTCCGCGGCATGTGGGATCCTCCCGGACCGGGGCACGAACCCGTGTCCCCTGCATCGGCAGGCGGACTCTCAACCACTGCGCCACCAGGGAAGCCCTGGTTTTCATTTTTAAAGTGAAGGAAATTGAAATTGAGTGCTGTTAAATGAATTGTTTAAGATTAAACAAGTAATTAGTGGCAGATTTGGAACTGGAATTTAGGCCTTTTTCAGTGTTCGGCATCTGCTCTGTTTTTATCTCAAGAGCATTGAAATAATTTTAATAGTTGTCTTTTGTACTTTTGATGCTCAAAATTTCTCCTTTCTTTAATTTGTAATTTCATGAAAATAGTTAAAATGTTGCAAATGTATACAGTAGAAACTATTTAATACTCAAATATCTCTAAAATCCCTTTAAAAATTCTCACTTGGAAAATGGTTTGTATGTCTTGTTATACAAGAATACCAAAATAAGGAAACCAGACTTCTCTTCGACGTCTTCTATCTGCCAGGGTCTGAAGCTGCTTAACGTTCTGTGCCATAACAAGTGATAGCAATTTTTAAATTCATAGGTTAGCTCTTAAAATTAATAATGTATTATTGCTTTGCATTTCTCCGGAGGCCAGGATTCAATTTATCACACTTCCTGTGTAGATATATATTATAGCTAAAGAGAAATTGTGTTGTTTGTTTAGATGACCTTGTATAGTTTCCTTCAAGAGCCTGATGATTTATATTGTAATTTTTGCAAAGCTTTGTGTTCACAGTAGGGTATCAGACAGTTAGATGGTGATGTTCGTGCTTTTTGGGTAGTACCAGTGGTTAAGTGAAGCTTCCTGAAGGCAGGACTATGAATAGGTCCTAATTACCTGCCCTCAGTGATTTTTTTTTTTTTTTGTATTGAACTTTTTGCCTTATTGTGTTGCTACCACAATGTTTATAGCGCAACCTATATACCTGCATTGGCTGGAGAGATTGAATGGCTTGGCTGTCTGGGACATGTAATAGATTCCAGCCTTTTTCCGTGACATCATTATTATAACAGACTTCTTTGAGAATATGAACAGCAGCTGTGCACTTTTGTGAGTTTTACATTATGAACCATAACAACCTTTTCAGCTCTATACAAGTGATAGGGCAGCTTGATGCTTAACAAATGAAGCCAGGCTCTGAGCTGTGAAACTGTTAACAGATCTAGTAATGACATGGGCCCCATGTATGGAACATTTCATAATACAACTGGGGAAAACAGGGGTGACCGTCATTTAGCACATTGGCTAAAAGGTTTTTCTCTACCTCTTGTTCAGTATAACTTCACAGAATCAATGAGAAATTGACTTGCAGTTTGTGTCGATAGATTTAGCATATCTTCAGTTGAATTTTATTTTCAAAATATCAGGTTTTCCAGCATTTGAGTGTTCCATTTCCAGCCTTTAAACAGAAAAAAAGTATTATTTTCCTCAAAGGTTAAAAAAAAAAAAAAAGCTTACTTTTACCATAAAGGTAAGAATCTAACGTGATGATGTGAAAAAAATATCTTGATTAAAACATCTATGGATTATGTTTGTGTAGGAAGATAAATATAGCTATTTCTAATCTGTGTAATAGTAAAGCAGAAATAAATCATTTTAGCAGAGAAGTTTATATAACTGTTACAGGCCTACCTTTAAAATTCTTTATTGTATCTTATCAGACTTTTTCTTTATGAATAATAATTTATTACTATGATTTGCAGTGACAAACTATATGCCTTCCATGTGTCTGTTTTTTGTTGTAAAAAAAAAGTAATAACTTGGAAATAATGTCTTTTCCTGGGATATGTAAAATTCTGCAGAGTGTTTTAAACAAGAAAGATCAAAATTCCTGAGATAGGAAAATTTTTAGAAGAATATCCTTTATAATTCCCTATTTCATTAAAATTTATACTATGAGAATAACAGTGATCTCACAAATAATCATGTACAATCCTTGCTAAAAGAAGTGAGTACTTACTGGGCATATACCCAGAGAAAACCATAATTCAAAAAGACACATACACCCCAATGTTTGTTGCAGCTCTATTTACAATAGCCAGGTCATGGAAGCAACCTAAATGCCCATCGACAGATGAATGGATAAAGAAGATGTGGTACATATATACAATGGAATATTACTCAGCCATAAAAAGGAACAAAATTGGGTCGTTTGTAGAGACGTGGATGGATCTAAAAGAGAAAAATATCGTATATTAACGCATATATGTGGAACCTAGGAAAATGGTACAGACGAACTGGTTTGCAGGGCAGAAATAGAGACACAGATGTAGAGAACAAACATATGGACACCAAGGGGGGAGAGTGGTGGGGTGGTGGTGGTGGTGGGATGGACTGGAAGATTGGGATTGACATATATACACTAATATGTATAAAATGGATAACTAATAAGAACCTGCCATATAAAAAATAAATAAAATTCAAAAGAAAAGCCACTGATAGAGACCAATGAATATATCTATAAGTAAGAATTACCTGTTTTAATATAACAAAAATTGTATCTAGTATCTACTCATAGTTGCAACGTTGAATTTCTGAAATTTCTTTTGGCTTTGTATCAAGTATGTAATCTCCTGTAACAAGAAATTGTAAAGTTGCCTTTTAAAAATATTACTTTTTTTCTACTTACAAAGATAATATATTTTAAGTATAAATTGTAGCAATAGGTAACATAAAAAATTGACCCCCCCCATTCAGAGAAAATCAATGTTAATTGTTAGCTAAGGTCTCACATATTTTTTTTCAGTGTACATCCTATGTTTTGAACTTTTTTTATCTTCCTCTTTATATTTGAGCATCTTTCCACGTCACTACAATAAAGCTCTAAAAGGTTAAAAAAGAAAAAAAAGAAAAAGCTACCACTTCAAAAGATAAGTGAAGAGCATGAAAACGCAATTTCAAAAAGAATACGCATGTATATAATAAACATTGGAAAAAAAGAAAAGAAAAAAAAAAGAAGTGAGTACTGCCATGCAATATTGGCCAGTATATTTGAGTTATCTCTTATGAATCTTTCAGCAACAAACTCTAATTTTTTAGATTGTTGTCATCACTACTTTTTTTGAATGGGAATTGATTACTTCTTGTTTAACATTGAAAGAATATGAAATATTTTTCTTTCTCAGATTCCAAGTGAAAATGAAAGGGAAATTGTGGCTTTTAAAAATGTCAATCTTGAATTTGTCAGGGAATAGTAATTCTAAAGTTTTCTCAGTTTTGCCATTTTATTCATATAACACTTGGCTTGATGTGAGCGTTCATTTTTATGAGCGAGTCATCTAATACATAGAGGAAAAATTGCTCTGGGGAAAGCTCTTATAATATGGCTTCTTACAGAAGGCACTGGGGCAAATTTGAAATAAGCTACATATAACTGATTTTTCAGTGACAAAAATTGAATTTATAGTACGTATATTTAAGAACAGGCTAAAATTATAAATTATGAGTGAACTATGAATTTACAGTTTTTAGCTTCAATCGCTAAATTTTCCAGTCAAGCAAAAAAGTCAACATTAAATCAATATGCTGTTTCCTTTCAAATGCTATATTTTGAGATTAGAACTCATAGTTTATATCATAATATTCAAAAGTGCAAATTCAGGGGAAAGACCTGACTTTAGTAGACAAAATATGACATCATAATCTGTGTATTCTTGTGATTAAATTTCGATCGATTACTGTCGCTAGATAGGAGATTTAATGGTAGGTCTATTGAATAAATCTGGGAAGAAAGTTTAAACATAGCATTTCCTGAACTCCCATAGCAAGTATTTTGTTTTAATTTAGGAAAATTTTACCTGTAACTACTAGATGAGCTTAACACTACTTACATTCTTATCTAGAAGTGAAGGTAGCTTTTTTTTTTTTTTGCGGTACGCGGGCCTCTCACTGCTGTGGCCTCTCCCGTTGCGGAGCACAGGCTCCGGACGCACAGGCTCAGCGGCCATGGCTCACGGGCCCAGCCGCTCCGTGGCATGTGGGATCCTCCCGGACCGGGGCACGAGCCCACGTTCCCTGCATCGGCAGGCGGACTCCCAACCACTGCGACACCAGGAAAGCCCGAAGGTAGCTTTAACAAACTGGATAAAGTAAAATATTTGCTGGCATAAGATTGTTTAGGAGTATTGGTATGGAATAAGCCCGTTTTAAAAACTAGTCACAATTCTTCCCAGATACCTTCTTCTTTGAAGTAATTAGTGGCTGTCTCTCTTGTGAATTAATCTTTGTTATATTAGACTGTAAGTTCCTGGAGGGCTGGATACTTTCTTTTCTTGTATCTCTCTGTGATTGGGGGTAGAGTAGGTATTTAATACAGTTGTGTCAGCCAAAGTAATCCTCTTGCCCCTAAGCAGGATTTTGGAGTCAGATCACATACCTTTGTGTGACAGGATCAGCCAGACAAGTAGCCAAGGGTGGTGTAGTAGCTTCAGTTTTCTGGCCTGTCATGGCTCTTTTAACACCATTCCCTCTTACAGTTTCATTCTATACCTGGAAAAGAGGCCTGCCCAACCCTGCATCCCCTCTGGCTATTCATGGCCTTTGTCCTGACCACACTTGTCCTAACACACTTTTCCTAATTCTCACAAATTCAGATCATACTACTGTACCTGTTGCTGCAATTTATGGACTTCCATTAGGTGTTAAGTCCTTTACATATGCAAATTTATTTAAGTCTCACACTCCTGTGAGACAGTCATTTTATATGCAGGAACAAGTACCGTGTCCAGTGACTCACACCAGACAGGGTAGAGACCAGATGTTCACCCAGGACTTTCTGACTCTAAACCTCTCCCCTTAAGTCTCTTCCTGGTCATAGGTTGTTTCCCCGTCAAACCAGGTATTTGCACCTCTCTAACTGTAGTTGGGTGCTTACAGTTCAAACCCTTCCAGAGTGCCTTTGTCCATACCAGGTGGTAATTTCTACAGTAATACCACCGGAATCACTCTGAAAGGTCCTAGAAAAACAAGCATGTTGAGAAGCATGAAGGACACCTGAAATGAGGAATATGGAAGAAAGAGAGCAAGAGAACATTCACGATCCCCCAGTCTCTGGCAGAAGTTCTCAGGTTTCCAAGGCAAATAATGTATTTAAGCACAAAACCAATATTTCTGCCTGAAACGAAATGGGCAAGTAGCACTTTTAAGGTATCTGATCCTTTTCATTCAGATAGAAGTTAAAAACAAAGAAAAGAAAAGAACAAAGAGCATGAAGAAGAAATGAAGCTTTGTAGTCCCTACTCTTGAGGAGGTAAGGTCCTTTATTTTTAGAGTTCAAAGATCCATATAATCTGGGGTCCTTCTTAGCTGACAGTGTGATGCTGGCAATTTCTCTTACTCTCTGAGCTTAAATTTCATCATTTGTGAATTGGAGATTGTAATTCCAGAATCCAGGCTGTATAACAGAATCTCCTGGGTTCTTTTCCCCTTTTCTTCCTTTCTTTTCCTCCCTTCCTTCCTCCCTCCCTCCCTTCCTCGCTCTCTTTCTCTTTCTTTCTCTCTTTCTTTCTCTTATCTCTTCCTCTCTTTCTTTCTTTCTTCTACAGGTGTCTAGGATTCAGCCCAGATCTGCTAAATCACAGTCTCTGCCTGGGCTTGTGCAGAGACAGGGAGATGGCACTGAGTGGGAGGTGGTGAAGCGTGCCTGGCTAAGGAGTGTGGGCATTGCTCTGCAGACGGTTGGGAGGCTATGCAAGTTTTAAAGCAGTTAATTAGTGTCTCTGACAACAGTGAATGAAGGTAGGCAAAAGGTGTGCCATCAAACAGGTAATTAACCATGTCTTTATTTTGTGCAATGTATAACTTAGGGTGAAAGTATTTGTCAGTGAATTGTATTCTGAAAAGAATAAAAGGTGAAGTCCGTTAAGAGACGAGCCTTTCTTTGCAAGTGTGGATTTATATTTCTAATTTGTCTCCAAATGAAAATTCATTCATACTTTTCATTCATTCAGGAATGTTAATTGTGTGCCAGACACAATTATGTTACTCCCTCCAAAAAAATAATTTGCTCTTACTGAGCTTATATGTGGAATAATGGAAATGGGTGATTTTGAATCTGGTGAAGAAAGACCTTTTAATTGATAGAAAAGAACTATGCCAGTTATCTCTTTCTCTCATTTATATTTTCCTCATATATTAGCATTTAAAGGCAACTATAATTTTTTTAAAATCACAATTATATTAACCTTTTAAAAGAAAAATACTTGGTTTCATTATCAAGTACAGAAGAATGTGCCACAGACTGCTTAATGTCACTTTTGCAGGTTTTTTTGGGTTTTTTTTTCCGTCCAGTCTCCAGTTTCTGTCGAGTATTTGGAAATGGTTGCCTTTTTTTTTTTTTTCCCCAGAAATCTTATTGTGGGGGGAAAAAACAGTCTCATTTAGACTTTGGTTTTAGTATTTGCCATTATATTTCTTTGCTCATTGCCATTAAAATATTAGTTCATGTTCCCTTTATAGAGTGTATTTTTACGGTAAGGTAGAGGCATCTTAAGCTAGTTCAGCTTTTACTAGCAGGTGATAGAAAAGAGTACCTGACGTAGGCTTTCAGTTAATTTCCTTTTGTAAGAGCCAGAGATCACAAAGGTGAACCTACTCAGATTTATGAAATTTTTACCGAACTGACTGATACTTGGAGGTTTGAGACATCATGGTTTACTGGGGGGGAAAAAAGGAGTTTTGGATTTGTAATCATGCCTCTTAGAGGCTTACAGATTGCTAGATCTTCACCCTCACAAGTTCCTTACATAAATTTCTTAACTAAGACTCAATTTTCTCATCTGCAAAATGGATGTGTTAATTCCTATGTGAATTGCTGAGAATAAAATGACTTCTGAAAAATAAGTATCAGACTTAATATTAAGTCTTAATAAATGTTATTTTTCTCAAATAAAGTTTTCCAGCCTTTAAATAGAAGCATGAATAAGCACATCACATGTGCAGATCATGAAGCCAAAAAGTTCTTGTATGTTTTGTTTTGTTTGTTTATTTATATTAAGACTTTATTTTTTAAGAGCAGCTTTAGGGTCACAGCCAAACTGAGGGGAAGGTATAGAGATTTCCCATATACTCCCTGCCTCCACACATGCATAGCATTCCTCATTATCAACATCCCCCTCCAGAAAGGTACATTTGTTACAACTGGTGAACCTACACTGACATAGTATAATCACTCAAAGTTTATAGTTTATATAACAGTTTACTCTTGGTGGTGGTGTGCATTCTATGGGTATGGACAAATGTATGACATGCATGTACCCATCACTATGGTGTTTTCACTACCCTAAAAATCCTATGTATTCTGCCTATTCATCCCTTCCCCTGGTAACCACTAATCTTTTTACTGACTCCACAGTTTTGCTTTTTATAGGGTATCGTATACTTGGAATCATACAGTATGTAACCTTTTTGAATTGGCTTCTTTCACTTAATAATATGAATGTAAGTTCCCTCCATGTCTTTTCATGACTTGAGAACTCATTTCTTTTTAGTGCTGAATAGTATTCTGTTTGGATATACTACAGTTTATCCATCTACCTACTACTGAAGGACATCTTGATGGCTTACGTAGTGTTTTATATTCTTATTTGAGTCTTTTTTTCCTAGTCATTTGAGAGGGATTTAAATAGTACAAGTTTACATGTAATAAATATAATCAGTTGTATCTTAACTTTGTAATTCATTGTTCTTACATTTTTCTTAATGCTATTCAGGGAGTTTACAGTATTGCAAATGCAAAATCAAAAATGAAATCACTGTGTAACATAAACTCCAGCTGATCTTGAAAACTAGACTGCATTCTCATCCCACCCTTTATTCAGTATTCCTTGCTTCTCCGTTGTAATGGGCTGTAACATTTTGCATTTGTAAGAGTTTTTCTATTTCCAGAATATTTTTATGTCCATTAATGAATTCTATCCTGTGACAACTCTGTTTTTAAGCACTTCTCCATGTTGTTTAGACCCTATCCATTGCTGTCATCTTTCCGATGCTGAGCCTTCAGTTCTTTGCTGCTTCTTGAACTTTTTTTTCCTCTGGAGAAGAGATTCCTTTGTAATATACTGCTGGTATAGTTACCCAGTTCATCCTTATAATATAATATGGGTAGGTTCAGCTCTTTGGGACAATTCTGTAAACACTGTGCTTTTCAGGAATATTCAGTGACTTTTTTCTCCCACCCACAGCATAGAGATTAGATGGGAAATGAGCTAAGTACCTTTATCCTTTTTCTTTATTCTTTCTCTTATTAAACCAAACTGGTTTACTCCTTGGGTCCCAGAACAAATCTTGCTCAATACTCTGTCTCAGCTTTGCTGATTCCATGTTTGAGTGAAGAGTGAGACTGACTATATTTCAGATTTTGATTGTATAAACTGTTGCAACTTTGGCTAAATCATTAAACTTTCTACCTATACGATGAAGATCATTATGGCTGCCACACATGGCTGCTCAGACTGTGCACTGCACAATTCTAGGGACTCTGTTCACATAGATTACAATATTTGGAATGCCCGACATCCTCTGTAGGATTGTTACGAGAATTACATGAGCTCATAAAGAGAGTAGTTTTACATAATGATAAAGAGTATGGACTTGAGAGCCCAAATTCCTGGGATTATAACTCAGCCATTCCACTTATTAACTGCATGATCTTGTGAGAATCATTTAACCTTTACTGTACCTCACTTCCCATATTTTTAAGATGGAAACAGCAGTGCCTGTCTCATAGGGATATTTTGAAAATCAAATGTGTTACTATTTATAAAGCACTTAGAATAGTTCCTGGCATATACTGAACACCTGGTATATGTTAGCTATTTTTCTTACAGTAGGAAAATTATTTACTGTGGCGTGGATGCTCTTTAACTGGTAGTTCGTTATATAAGGTTTACGCTTCACATTTTTGGTCCTTCTGCATTGGATCTTTTCTAACCCTTATACTTGGGTTATCTTTTCTTCTTTAGAATGTTACACAGCAGGAATTATATAGTAGGCATGAGATTTAGCTTGGAACTTAACGCTGCTTTATAGTATGCATATGTCTCTTTCTAGAAGACCAGGGCCCTCATCTGTACCTTTAAGGTTTTCTCAGCTTTTATCACCTTCTGCCTCAACCATGACTGGTGTTGGTGGAAAATGATCCAGTGTTGCCCTCTGCTCGGTAGGGAGTTGCTGTCCTAAGAGTCTGAGGCTTGAGAACCAGAAAAGACAGCAGAAGACCATGAGTACATGGTCTCTTCTTTTTAAAGCCTTTTATAATCCATTTGATTATTTAAGATTAACATGCTCAACAGTGAACAATTGAAAATGTAATTAAATTCTATGGTGTATGGTCAGACTAACAGAAAGCAGTAGGAGTTTAGAAGAAAGCAGGGTCTGTAAGAGCTGGGTTAATGAGAAGAGGCTTCCTGTGGGGTGCAACTTAGATGGAGTTGTATGTGAACTGATTATACTGAAGTAGACCTTCGCACAATGCTGATAATGTTCATGCTTATGTTAATACTAATAGCTCATGGTTACTAATATTAATCCTAAGAGCAAACGCTAACGCAGCTTGCTATGCTGGACTTAGCGCTTTACACATATTAACACATTCAATTCTTACAACAGATCTGTGAGGCAGGAACTACTATTATCCCCGGGTTAAAAATAAGGAATTTGACATTGCCAGTAGATTTTATTTAGTTGTGATCATGATTACAGATTTAACTTTATTTCACAGTAAATGAAAGCCTTTACAGTTTCTCGAGATCCAACATTTTGAAATTATGTTCCATCATACTTTCTTTAATCATGCCTTACAATCTTTCGTTTATTTCTTTTTAAATGAAAGTTGTTTTTATGATCGCTCCCTCCTGATAAAGACATAATATAATTATCAACAACAACACAAAAAGATAAAAGACCTTCCTGGTTTGGAATGTGGGGTAGCTTATTTTATAACTTCTTTTATAATTTAGGTCAGCACCTCAGATTTTAGTGGTTTCTTATTTGTCTGATTAAAAACAACTGGTAAAGCTCATCTCCAGCAAGAAAAAATGGAGTTTTGAGTCTGCAAAATATTTATGGTGGTAGAGTTCTGGATTTAATTTCTAGCTACTTGGGTGCCAGTAACAGACTAGAATTTGCTTTTTAACAACTTTGATAGACTTAGTGGTACTCTTGTCTAACTTTATAACATAAATTGTGGATCATTGGCAAATCCCATCAGTAGTTTTTTTTGGCAGCCTTTGGGTGGAAATAGACTTTGACTTTTATTATGTTATTTAAAGGAAAAAAATTGAAATCTATCATTTTTTTTTACTCATCAGAGAGACTGTCCTGGTTTCAGTTTACAACAGCATCTTTTTTAAATGAGATGTAGGCTCTATTCCTTGTGATATCAAAGAAAATTGTTTAGTTTCTAATAGAAATAGAAATCATCTAAGAGGTAGCTAAAGATGTGCAGACTTGACTGTGATTAAAAAAATGTCTTTTCAACTGTGGATTGCTATGTTGATGAACACAGGGTTCAATTGTTATTGGTTTATGCATTTGCCAGAGAAACGATCTGTATGGCAAGTGTTGTTGAGTTCTCTAATTGGGGCCATATTTCATGTGGGTATTTACCTATCTTTCTTCTCATTCACAGATCTTGCTGTGGATTAGTTTTAACAGTCCTGTGTTTGAGCATGGCTGTGAAACTCGATGCCTTATGCAGGAGGCCTGCCTTCTGTGGTGATATAGAAGGTGTGATTATAAAGTGTGAGACTGGTTTCCACTTTATGGAAAGACTGTGCCCATGGAGTCTGCCTCTGTTGGGTGGTTTTTTTCCTTTTGCAGTGTGTGGGTGGGAGAATGTGCGTAGGAATTCTTTGCGGCTCTTCCTTTTTGTTATTTTTTTCCTTAGGAGACTTCAGGATGTTTGAAATCAGCATTTGCTCCTTCATTTCTCTCTTGTCTTTTTCCCCCGTTGTCTGCACTATAAATGTAGATGAAAAACATTTTCCTTTGAGCTACCTTTCCTATATTACTTCAGCTCATCACAGGGATGGTTCGTAGATGATCTCGTGATCATTTTTTACTCAAGTCTAGATAGTAACACATAACTTCAAATAGTGAACTAAAGTATTTAATCAACTCTAAGATATAAGATATAATCTGATTTCAGAGATGTAACAGTGTGAAAACATGCCTGTAGTGGTGGTAAAGTGTTATTGATTTAAGATGTACCTTTCTCCAGGATGTCACAATGAAGAACATGCAGGCCGTTGTATCAGTGAAATATGGTAACTTTTATTTGGTCCTGACTACTGTGGGTTAGCACTCATGTTTGATATGAATTAAGCATAATATGGATGGAACCAAGATAAACATATGCGTGCTAAATTCCATTCTTTGATCATTTCTGAAAACAACTCTTTTAAATGGGCCATTTATTAATTATGGAACCTGACTACTACATGTGTTCTTAAAATACATATGAAAGAAAAAAAAGAAAAGGAAAAAAAAGAAGCTTTCTACTTCTCAACCTATCAGTTCATCACCCATCAGCATTCTACTGAAAGAGTAGTACTAGTGGTAATAATGTTACCTTTGGATCATTCACATATGGTCAGCAAAATATGGTGTTTAATATCATGAGCTTCAGAGGAAAGTAGACCTAGGCTCTACTTTGTGCTGGGGTCTACTTGGAGACCTTGAGCAAATTACTTCATTTCTTTCATTTTTCTCAGGTAATAACCATACTTAACACATAGAGCTGTGTTGAGGATTAAATGATTAATATAAGGAAGACACTTTACACAGTGTCTGAGCATATGGCAGAGATGTTAGTGTGCTAGGGTGGCCAAAACAGCATATCACAGACTGGGTGGCTTAACAACAGAAATTGCTTTTGTCACAGTTTTGGAGGCTAGAAGTCCAAGATCAGCGAGCGTGCAGGCATCAGAGGCTTTTTGGCCTGAGCTTGCAGATGGCTGCCTTCTTGCTACCTTTTCACATGGTCTTCCCTTTGTGGGCACAATCTGTGGTGTCTTTCCCTGTGTCCTAATCTCCTCTTCTTATAAGGACAGAAGTCATATTGGATTAGGGCCTACCCTAACAGTTTAGTTTTAATTTAAATACCTCTTTGATGGTCCTGTCTCCAAGTACAGTCACATTCTGAGGTACTTGGGGCTTCGGCATGTGAATCTGGGGGGAGTGCAATTCCAACCATAACAGCAGTCCCACAGTATTAGTTGTTACTCAGAAATGATTGCTGCTTATATAAGGATTCTCAGGTGGTGTCTGGTGTCAGAATAAGAGCAGTAGTGGAGTGAAATGAGAGGACCTGGCTTAGGTTAGCATGGCCGGATGGGTCACCTAAGAACATTGGGGTTTTCCCTGGGTGGCGAGGATGGTAGTGCAAGTGTAAGCAAAAGGTCAGGAGTTATAAATGATGTTTAAAACACTAAGTTCGGGATGAGCATGGGATGGTTGGAAAAATGTGAGAAAGCCGATTTGGCAGGAAAAGAGCTTCACACTGGGAGTCATGAGAGGTTAAGTGCCTATAAGATAAGGGGAGACCAGATTTTAGAGTTGCTTGAAAACCAGGCTGGGTTTGTAAACTCGTGTTAAAGATTATTAACTGGAGTGTGACGTGAAAAGAATTTTAGGAGGGTCAAAAACATTTATTTACTACACTAATCTCTGTATATTCTTTTTTTTTTTTTTTTTGCGGTACACGGGCCTCTCACTGTTGTGGCCTCTCCCGTTGCGGAGCACAGGCTCCAGACGCACAGGCTCAGCGGCCATGGCTCACGGGCCCAGCCGCTCCGTGGCATGTGGGATCTTCCCAGACCGGGGCACGAACCTGTGTCCCCTGCATCGGCAGGCGGACTCTCAACCACTGCGCCACCAGGGAAGCCCTGTATATTCTTAATATGAAAAAAGAGCATCTATTTCACATATTGCTCAGGTATTTAAAATACCTTCGAAAGCATTTGAAATGATCTTGTTAGCAGTTCATTGTAATGTTTAGGTAGTCAGCAGTCTCGTAAGACACGTGGAGCGCCCTGAAGTAACGTGGTCAGGTGTTCTCCCCTCCTGCGTCTCTGTGAGAACATGTAAGGTTTAAGGATCCTTCCCAGACCAGTCAGGTCGGACATGTGGGTAATCCCTGAGAGAGTCTGTAAGCATTTTACAGAGACTTCTGAAAGTTGAATATTCCTTTGGATTATTAGAATGTTTCTTCTCACATTTCTTTTAAATATTTTTACCAATATTATTGTTTGAGCCACATGGGCTATATTTATAAGGACAGCATTCTTTCTTGAAATGTAATATAAAATTTCATTACAAAATATGTAGTTGGGTTCCGTTTCATAATGTTAATTTACTTCACAGAGCTTTTGCAAATGCTTTGGCTAGTGAAGTTTTTGATCTTTGATTAAAATGTCAAGTAATAAAAATATTATGTGAGTTGAGATATATCTGAAATTAAATCTAGGGTAGAGAGTATGACTTTAGTTGCAACTGGGAACGTTTTGTGCATTATTATGTTTGAAATCCCCTTAAAAGTGAAAAATAAAGAGGTCAATGTGTTAATCTGAAAATTAGTTTTAGATAATCTAAAAATTAGTTTTCAGAGATTTAAATGTTAATTGAATTGTCTGCATGTTTTCAGCGTCAAAGTAAAAGTTTAAGAGCTCTTGAATTATTGTTTAAATTGAGAGTGTCAGCACATCTTGAATTATTGCAGGGTCCTAAGGCCCAACCCCTCTTAACTTGTAGGAATTATCTGAGATGCTAAATTTTTATCACTTTTTGCTAATACGAAGGGTTCTAAACTTTGCAAATCTTTTTGTTTTATGATGGCGGTTGTAGTCATGTCATCTTTTAAGGAAAGTCAAATTATGTCTCAATAAAAGGAAATAATATATCCGTGTTAACCAGTTCTGAGGGAATTATCTCTTCATTAGCACTGTAGTATTAAGCCTCTTGCTTATCTAAACATAATGTCATAGCATAAATCTCCAGTATACTAGACTCTTTAAGAGATCTCTATCTTTGGACTTTTTTGTTTTTCCTGTGACTTTATGTCGATGAACCATTTTCAGGGACAACCCAAGTCAGTGAGGTCAGTCTCTTATATATCCATGTGTTTTAGGAATAGGTGATAGTAATGTTAGAATATAAGGAGAGAAAACTGTTGTACATTCTGAGGCAAATTAGGTCTAAGGGACTGCTTTAATTTTTAAAACAAAAGCTCTACTGTTTCTGGCCAGAAAGCCAAATTTCTTGGAGTTAAACATGGAAAATGTTTATAGTGTTGTATAGTTTTATTACTTCAGACAGAAGGAAAAGAGTTTATTGAGTAACCTTCAGCCAGTAAGAAATTTTATACAGGCCAACAATCAAGAGGTTAACAAAAAGTATTTTCTGGTTTAGGGAGAATGAATGATAAAGGCTTAAGACACTTAGCTGTTCACTTTGAAACAAGTGCAGTCTTTTTTGACTTTAAGTGACAGTAGACAGCTAGCCAAGTAGAAAGGCTCTGTGACTTACAGAATTGTTCTCAGAGTGAAGGGTGTGCCCTTTTCTACTCTTTTTCCGTTAGAATGCTAATTTGATGGTTGAACCTCAAGCAGGTATCTTGACCCAAGAGCTAGCAGTCACACATGGAGGATGGTGTGAAAATGATATGGAAAGAGACTGGGATTTTTAGGGTTGTAGAGTTGCCATACCAAACGTCTCTGTTACCTGGGGATTTTGTTTACAAGAGAGAAATAAAATTCTGTCTTGTTTAAGCCACTGTTATGTTAGGTTTCCTATCATTCATAGTGAATGTAATCATGAGTGAGATACTCTCCCCAGCTTCATTTACTCCTAGAGTCAGTAAACTATGGTCTGCTGGCCAAATCTAGCCCACTGCCTGTTTTGTAAATAAAGTTTTGTTTAAACACAGCCAAGCCCATTTGCTTACACATTGTCTGTGGCTGGCGGTGCCTGCTCTCTTGCTACCATGGCAGAGTTGAGTAGCTGTGTTAGAGACCATGTGGCCCTCAAAGCCTAAAACATTTATGATCTGCCCCTTTATAGAAAAAAATTTGCTGATCTCGTCTATTGACCGACCTCATTTGGTTTTCTTTGAAAATGTCTTTTTTATCTTTCTTTTTTCTGTACTTATACTGGTCCCTTACCAGGCTGAACACTTTTAGCTCATGTTTTTGAACTACTTTAGCTGTCTTGTTGCAAGCGTTCTTAAATCATTTGTAATTCTATCATTTATTCATTCTGTCAGATATGCGATAACATGGTAAGCTTTCTTAAGCATAGTTCACATTATGTCACTCCTCTGATCGAAAACTTTCAGTGACTTCCTATTTCCTACAGCATCAGGCCATAACATTTGTGCTTATCTTTTATGATTCTTTATATTCTTGCCCTACTCTAGCAGCGTTATTTTTTGTTCATCTATTAATTCATTTAACAAGCTTCTAAAATACCAACATGTGCTAGGAAACCTGGAATGAATCCACAGTTCCAGTGATCCTTTGTTTGTAAAATAGCAGCAGCTTCTGATTGGTCTGTTAGCCACTAGGCTTCTCTGTTCTGGTCTGTTATCTTTCTTAACGCTTTCTGGATGAGCTTTCTGGAATGCAGTTTTGGTAACGTCACACTCCTGATTGCAGCCTTCATTGATCCCACATCACCTGCATGGCAGGTTGTGCAGGTTAAATCTCAGTTTGTGGCATAGAATACAAGGCTTTGTCTGATTTGGCCCTTGCATTTTTTTGGTAATTCCATTTCTTCTTTGGGAAGATCTTTTACTCTATCCTGGAGGGCTTGCCCTTTTAAAAATTTCTGTCAAGTTTCTGTTCCTTTTGCACATACAGTTCCCCGGTCTGAAGAATCCTTCTTTTCCCCTTTTTCCTGCCAGCCCTTTTCTGCAATAATAATGTGTCCTTATTAACTCTTCTTAGATGGAGCATGAATGCCATCTATCTGCATTGTGAGGTGTCCCTGCCCCCTCCTGCTGAATTCATAACTCCCTCCTCTGTGTTACCATAGAACCTTGTGCATACTTATTACTGAGTACTTATAACTGTAAGAGTTACTGGTTCACACAGTTATTTCACTTCTACTACACAGTGACTCTTTAGACTGAAGTTTCCTGGTCATATGTTCTCCTGGCATCTTGCAACTTTCCCTCATGCCAGTTATCATAGTTGTGTGTTGTATTTCTTCGTATTGTTATTGGATTAATGTCCTTCTAGTTCACCACTGAACCTGATCCTAGGCCAGACCTGCAGCTTTGTGCTCGTCATTGAATTTCCCAATGTGTAACTAAGTACCTGGCACACAACCTGCACTCAGTACTTGCTGGTTGAATGAGTAGATTAATTTGTTGAGGGCAAAATTTTTTTTTCTTTTGTGTTTGTGTCACATAGCACAGAACTCAACAATGTTAATTTATGGAGCCTTGAAGAGTCCTTTTTTTTTTTTTTAACAGAGAGACTCTTTTCTTCAAATAAATCTTATCAAAAGTCCAATGTATAAAAGAGAGAAAATCAGAACTGCCATGTTTGAATACCCCTCCTCTGGCCCCTCACTGGGCTCCTGAGGGAACTTACCAGAATCCCTTGGCCTTGCCTCAGGGTTAGATGATGGTTGGGAAACCACTGTTAGAGTGGAAATAACATTGGCTGTAACAGCAGTTGAGCAGTGTTTTTCGTCAAGCCCTGGCTGTCCCCGTGTGACTGGGCAAACCATTTAACTATTCTGGGACTTGGTTTTCTTATCTTTGTTTTTTTTTTTTTTTTTTTTTTTTGCGGTACGCGGGCCTCTCACTGCTGTGGCCTCTCCCGTTGCGGAGCACAGGCTCCGGACGCGCAGGCTCAGCGGCCATGGCTCACGGGCCCAGCTGCTCCGCGGCATGTGGGATCTTCCCGGACCGGGGCACGAACCTGTGTCCCCTGCATCGGCAGGCAGACTCTCAACCACTGCGCCACCAGGGAAGCCCTGGTTTTCTTATCTTTGAAATGAGAGGTTTGAACTAATGTTCTTGGTGTTTCTTTCCAGCTATGTAAGTGTATTTAAGTTTCAGGTTTATTCCAGCCCTTGGTCCTCACTTAGATACACATATTCTCTTACTGGAGCATGCTTGCCTCTGCCTCACACTAGTGCTAAATTTCTCTCAAGACCATGGCAGGCTTCAACTCATCTGAGAAGTCTTCTCCATCTACTCCTTTGCTTATTATACCTATCACATTCATTGTCCACAGCACATATGCTAGAACCTTAAATACAGAGTTTTCCCAGTATAGAGTTTCCATGCTGGAATGTGTTTTAGCAGGTAGATTGGCCAGACACCCATTTTGCTTACCTTAAACAACCTAATGTTGTTTCAAAATATTAAGGCATATTCTCTCCATAATTTACCTTCTGATAAATAAATATATAAATATGTACATTTTATTGGAACACTGTAGACTTCTATTGATCAGTTATCTCAATTAGCTTTATCTGCTTAATTGCACAGACCTCATATTTCTGTGTATCTCTTTTTTTGTGAGTCTATTTATGTTTTATTCATTTGTTTTATTTCTTAGATTCCACATATAAATGAAAACATGCAGTATTTGTTTTCTTCGTCTTACTTCACTCAGTAAGGATGGACCCTCCAGGTCCATCCATGTTGTTGCAAATGGAAAAGTTTCATTCTTACTTACGGATGAGTAATATTCTGTTGGATATACGTGTACCACATCTTCTTTATCCATTCATCTGTTCATGGACAGTAGGCTGCCTCCATATTTGGCTATTGTAAATAATCGTGCTATGAACATTGGGGTGCATATTTATTTTTGAATTAGTGTTTTCATTTTCTTTGGATATATGCCCAGGAGTGGAATTGCTGGATCATATGTTATTTTTATTTTTAATTTTTTGAGCAACCTCCGTACTGTTCTCCAGAGTGGCTATACCAATTTACATTCCCACCAACAGTGTACTTGGGTTCCGTTTTCTCCACATCCTTGCCAACACTTATTTGTTGTCATTTTGACAGATGCCATTCTGACAGGTGTGATGTGATATTGTGGTTTTAATTTGCAATTCCCTGATGATTAGTGATGTTGAGCATCTTTTCATGTGCCTGTTGTCCATCTGTATGTCTTCTTTTGGATGTTTTTGGAAAAATGCCTATTCAGATCCTCTGCCCATTTCAATCAGGTTGTTTTCGTTATATTGAGTTGTATGAATTCTTTATATATTTTGGATATTAATCCCTTATATCAAATATATCATTTGCAAATATCTTCTCCCATTTAGTAGGTTGCCTTTTCGTTTTGTTGATGGTTTCCTTCTCAGTGCAAAAGCGTTTAAGCTTGATTAGATCCCATTTGTTTATTTTTTGCCTTTGTTTCACTTGCCTGAGGAGAAAGATCAAAATATATATATATATATTGCTAAGACTGATGTCAAAGAGTGTAATAATGCCTATGTTTTCTTCTAGGAGTTTTATTTTGTTTCTCGTTGATTCATAGAAAGTCTTTGTTTATTGATCCCACTGTATACTTCATGTTTTACAAATCATCCATTTCTGTTTGCCATTTTTGTTTTGATTTTATTTATGGTGATATTTTTTACAACATAATTTTTTTAAAAACACCAATTTATCAATCTTTGTGGAAGAAACCTTGAGAAAAGACGACTGTGTATCTCTTAACATTTATTATTGTTGATTGACTAATCATTTGAAAATTAAGCACCTATTTAGTTGCTCAGATTAGGAGAAATAGAGGGAAATGTGCTTTGAACATTATTTGGTGAGACTGAAATTCAAGTGAGGCTCTATTAATGTATATATGAGGGATAATACATTAAAGTCTTCTCTACCCATTTTCCATTAGATAAAAGAGCAAGGCAGAAGAGAGACCTGCTTTTGCAGTCAGATCTGAGTTTGAATCAGAACTTCGCGTGCCTTTAGACAAATTAAAACCTCTGTGACTTTAGATTCCTTATTTTTAAGTGGGGTAATGCCTACTTTCTCAAGGTTGTTGTGAGGATTAGAGCTAACATGTCTAAAGCCTATTACATAGTAGGCATCCCACCAAACTTAACTGTTCATTGGTATTTCTTATCACTGGAGAAATCTGAGATGAGCTCCCTATGGCCGAAGAAAAAGATCTAGGTATTTGATAGGGTCCATGCTAATCCATTTATTTTCTGGCTTGGGTTATGTAAGAGATTTCAAACTGAAGTTAGAGCTGGTTTTTTTTCCTTCAGGCTAATTTTCTCCTGGTTTAAAAATGCTGAAAGAAATTGGAGAAAATTAGGAGAATTAGTAACTTTCATTAAAGCTGTTCACATTTTGTGGGACTGATGTTTTTCTTAATTTACTTAGTGGTACACTGAAGTTTTCTTCCTGATGATGTGTTTCAAAGAAATGTAGTTTGATTTAGACTGAAAGAGTAAATTTTGTGTTTGTTCTCCTGTTTACATATATACACAGGAGTATTGATATGATAAACACATCTTTAGGCACTCAGCAGCTCTGAACAGAATTTAGAGCAGCAACCCTGTGATCGAACAATGGAGCATTTGTGGAATTGAGAAAGACAAAGAAACATTGGCAAGCAGGTTCATTGGCACATAGGGAAAGCATTAACCAGCAAAGCACTTAGAATGGACATGTGGCCACACAGTTGTAGAAAAAAGATTTTGAGTCTCTCAACACAAAGTCTTGGCTTTGGACTCCTTAGGTTAAATATTGACTTTTGAAATGGGATGAAAGTTGATATATGCCATGTTGCAATATCTTTCTCACCACATGTTAAGTGGCAATAACATAACCTTGTTGGATAACTAGTACTGTGTTGTTTCTGATTTACAGCCCTGGTAATTTTTCTTGTTCTGGGAATACATTGCATGAGAACACATGTTAAAGCTAAAATTAGCTTTAAACCTACCTAAGTAAAAGTAAGCATTCTTATATAACCAACTTAAAAATATTTAGGTTTAAAAATGGGGTTTCAGTATATAGATTTAATTCCCTTTCTCAGAGAATGTATCAAAAGAGTAAAAAAATATAAGCATAGAAACAAAAATAGCATTAGGAGAATTACAAAGAATGATAGATCAGTTTTAGAAGAAAATAGAACACTTAAGTACCCTTGAAAAAAAATAGTGTAAAAATTTTGCTGTAAGAAAAACAGGCATTTTTCTGCTTACTCACAGGGTAAAGAATATACTGTAATGAAAAAATGCAAACTTCTTAATTGGTCATGATGTTTTTTACAATGAGCCATCCACTACATAGTGGATATTCCTTTTTTATTTTTTTTATTTTTTGCGGTACACGGGCCTCTTACTGTTGTGGCCTCTCCCGTTGCGGAGCACAGGCTCCGGACGCACAGGCTCAGCGGCCGTGGTTCACGGGCCCAGCCGCTCCGTGGCATGTGGGATCTTCCTGGACCAGGGCACGAACCCGTGTCCCCTGCATCAGCAGTCGGACTCTCAACCATATAGTGGATATTCTTTAAGTCATGAACTCTTTACAATGAGTTATATGGAAAATTTCCCAGTAATTGGGTAATTCTAGAACCTTCACTTGTCTGTGTATATATGGCATAAATGTTCTCAAGAGAGTTTAGGACTTAATTGTCATGTGTGAGAAATTTTTGCATTTTATTAGCTTTAATTTAAAGTACAATTAAGAACTGAAAACCTAAAGTTTGATGACTGAATTCAGATTATATGCAGTTATTGAAAAATATTTCACTTGGTAGGTTTGTACTGAAAAATTTTCATGAACATACCAGCTGTATCTTAAGAGATAGTGTGGGAAAGTTTAAGGAGAGATTCTGGAAGTTCCATGAAGGGAATGAGGGCCCTTGGAGACATGTTAGTCAGTCTGTAATAAAACAATTATTTTATCCTGGGAGGTGACAAAAGGAGGCAG
This sequence comes from Hyperoodon ampullatus, assembly GCF_949752795.1. NCBI lineage: Eukaryota > Metazoa > Chordata > Mammalia > Artiodactyla > Ziphiidae > Hyperoodon > Hyperoodon ampullatus. The sequence goes on along the minus strand of NC_136914.1, from coordinate 20,791,264 downwards.
AAAAACCAAGCGTGTGAGGTATTTTTATATAATAATTATATGTAGGGAGGAATTAGGAATCCAAGACAAAAAATCCAAAAGTTGGGTTGTATTCAAACTGTAAGTTTACAGAAAAATAAAACCATTGAATGAAGGGATAGTTTCCTCTTTTGACCAAGACTAAGCCCTTTTAGACCTTTTGTGCAATCTTCAACCCTGTTAAGTAGACATACAAATACCTTTAGCATCTTTCTTGGGCTTAATGATGAATGTATTTGAATTGAGAAGGCTGCGTAGAATCAGAGCCATTCAGAAAGTAGTGAGTATTATAAATGCAACGTTCTCATTACAGATTATGTACATCAACCACGTTTATTGTAAAGTGGCTTTCTGTAATTGCATTCCATTTTCTTATTAACTTCTATTATAGAATAGATAACTTTAATTTACACATGTTTTTCTCCATGTGGAAGAGATTGATTTTCCTTTAGCTATTTAATAAAATATTAAGAACATTAAAAATTCTCATTGTGGTACTATAAGAACTCAAAATAAAAAAGATGGGCTTCTCTGGTGGCTCAGTGGTTGAGAGTCTGCCTGCCGATGCAGGGGACACGGGTTCATGCCCCGGTCCGGGAAGATCCCACATGCCGCAGAGCGGCTGGGCCCGTGAGCCATGGCCGCTGAGCCTGCGCGTCCGGAGCCTGTGCTCCGCAACGGGAGAGGCCACAACAGTGAGAGGCCCGCGTACTGAAAATAAATAAATAAATAAATAAAAATAAATAAAATAGATCCAGAAATTTATTAGAGAACATATGAGACATCACACATGACCGTATCCTTCATCTCACTTGGAGGGTATCTTCAAAAAGTGGTGATAATGACATTTTAGTGATTTGATTAATTTCCCTATTAGCTGTCTAAATATAAACGATACTTGTAACTTTACATTAAGAGAGATTTTGTTCCTTTTCCTTTCTGTCATCTTTGGCCTTTCCTGGCATCTCTCCAGATGCCATTACTTAATAATATTTGTGTGGTTTATTTTTTATTTCGAACGAGGTAGTTTGAGACCAAAGTGATTACACCTTGCAGGTAGTGGTGGGTCCATCTGTCCCACGTCTCCCTCACTTCTCATAACAAGATCTCCCTGAGCCTCCATGGAGGAACATTAAAATGCTAAGCTCTGGGACTTGGTGAGTAGTTAATTAAAAAATATAAGGGCAAGATTAAGAAAGCTGTTTTTCATGGGCTGCACGGTAAATGAGAAAATGAAAATGCTATGTTGAGTAGTGGGCAAAATACATTTATTTTAAAAATTAGATATTTTACTTAATTGGACTGAGAAATGTCAGAAAATTTACACTGCCGTTTTAGACACTGAAATGTTAGGAGGAGCATTTGAGAAACAGCAAGCTCAAAGTAATTTTATACTCAAGTTAGTTTTTGCTTTGATCCCTACGCTGAAACTTGAAGGCAGCTCATGGAGTTGGGCAGGTGGCAGGCACACCGCCCATGCGCCTCTGGTGTTTGAGATAACTTGAGAATCCATCCTGTGCTAAGTCAGTGAGAATTGAAGATCTTTCTTGATTAGTGAGTTTTACCACTGGCATCATTATGTTCTTGTACCCTTGTTCCATGTTCCAAAGTAATTAGGTCTTATTTCTGGAGATATGTCTCCACCCAGTACTCCATTTTCTGCTGTCAAATTTCCCCAATGTTCTACATGTTTTTCCCAGCTTCACTCATACGTGTTTTATGGATTTTCTAGCAGTTTTTCTGGGCAATTATAGTTCATCTCTACATCTCAGGTTTCCTTGGTGGGCTGCATTCCACCCACCCCTGTGACTACATTCTAACCCTGAGACACTTGTGTAGAAGCCTACAGTTTCCAGGCTAGTAGACTAGACTGTTCATTCCATTCCAAACCTAAAAGCTTTTATTTTGACATTGGGTAATATTCTCAGAAAACTCGTAACCCATCAGAAAGCCTTCCCCTGCCCCCATGTTTTATCCTAACAAATTTTGATTATCAAAAAAAAAAAAAATTTGCATTTTAGGATTGGGAGCCTATGTTCTTGTTACAGTAACAGAATCAATAGAGCAGAAATCCTCCTTCTCTGCTTTAGTTTTCTCCTTACCAACGTGATATTTCACATTTAATCATATTGTTTATTATTATTAGCTTCCCCACTACAATGTGAACTCCATTTGGGCAGGGCACTTTGTCTGCTTTGTTCCCCTCTGTGTCTTCAGTTCTTACAACAGTGCCTGGCGCACAGTATATGCTCAGTAAATATTTGTAGACTGAAATTCTACCTTGTCAAATAATTATGTCTTTAGGTTTAGAAGTCTGCTAAGGAGTTAATATTCACTATGTTCTCATTGCCTTGTGGTTTCTTAAAATGTAAAAAGTGTGATACTTTCATGAGTTTTTAAATGTTCGCTATACTTTTCAATGTTTCAACGTTTACTATACTTAAGAACTATAATTACAGATTAAATTTTTAGTTGCTTGCAAGCCTAGGATTATGTTTTTGTTATATATATTGTTTTATATCTTACAGCCTTTTAAATTCTACATTTTTGGAGCTTGTGAGCCCATTAAAATCAGCTGTACCTTATTAACTGAACCTAAGACACACAGTCTTGACACATTTTATGATTGCTGAATTTGGGATATATCTTAATGTCATCATATGATAATCACAGCATTTTATCCCTTAGTGCTAAAAATGGTGACATGCTGCATCATATAAATAAAATGGTGGGCTTCCCTGGTGGCGCAGTGGTTGAGAGTCCGCCTGCCAAAGCAGGGAACACGGGTTCGTGCCCCGGTCTGGGAAGATCCCACATGCCGCGGAGCGGCTAGGCCCGTGAGCCATGGCTGCTGGGCCTGCGCGTCCACAGCCTGTGCTCCGCAACGGGAGAGGCCACAGCAGTGAGAAGCCCGTGTAATGCAAAAAAAAAATAAATAAATAAAATAAAATAAAATAAAATGGTGACATGCTGCATTGTATAAATAATGATGTTTTATATTTGAGGAAATACTTTAGTCAGGTTGTGAAGTTTTGGGTAGTGTTTAAAAAATCAAAGTTTAATTTCTGGGGTAACTTCCCATTTGAATTTCAAAGCTACTGTGAAAAACCTTCACAAAAACACTTGATCGTCTTCTTTCCTACACTTCCTATACCTCAGTTACTCTAACAGAATAATATTTTGAATGGGGTTTGCTGTTACTAAATGTTGAACTAGAGGGAGTGATTGATCACTCAACAGTGATTTCAGGGTACTACTTCTGACATTGTGTGTAATGGAAATCTTGTCTGTTTGCGGTTTGACACATGAGCTCACCCTGTTGTATGACCTGCATATTCCATTTCCTAAGTGAACCAGAGGTGCCTTCTTGAGGCCATTCAATTTTTTTTGAATTTTATTTATTTTTTTATACAGCAGGTTATTACTAGTTATCTATTTTATACATATTAGTGCATACATGTCAATCCCAATCTTCCAGTTCATCCCACCACCACCCACCCACCCCCACTTTCCCCCCTTGGTGTCCACAGGTTTGTTCTCTACATCTCTGTCTCTACTTCTGCCCTGCAAACCAGTTCATCTGTACCATTTTTCTAGATTCCACATATATGCGTTAATATCCAATACTTGTTTTTCTCTTTCTGACTTATTTCACTCTGTATGACAGACTCTAGGTCCATCCATGTCTCTACAAATGACCCAGTTTCATTCCTTTTTATAGCTGAGTAATATTCCATTGTATATATTACCACATCTTCTTTATGCATTCATCTGTCAGTGGGCATTTAGGTTGCTTCCATGACCTGGCTATTGTAAATAGTGCTGCAGTGAACATTGGGGTGCATGTGTCTTTTTATTTTTTAACATCTTTATTGGAGTATAATTGCTTTACAGTGGTGTGTTAGTTTCTGCTTTATAACAAAGTGAATCAGCTATATATATACATATATCCCCATATCTCCTCTGTCTTGCGTCTCCCTCGCACCCTCCCTATCCCACCCCTCTAGGTACTCACAAAGCACCGAGCTGATCTCCCTGTGCTATGCGGCTGCTTCCCACTAGTTATCTGTTTTACATTTGGTAGTGTATATATGTCCATGCACTCTCTCACTTCGTCCCAGCTTACCCTTCCCCCTCCCCGTGTCCTCAAGTCCATTCTCTACATCTGCGTCTTTATTCCTATCCTGCCCCTAGGTTCTTCAGAACCATTTTTATTTTTAGATTCCATATATATGGATTAGCATACGGTATTTATTTTTCTCTTTCTGACTTCACTCTGTATGATAGACTCTAGGTCCATCCACCTCACTGCAAATAACTCAGTTTCATTTCTTTTTATGGCTGAGTAATATTCCATTGTATATATGTGCCACATCTTCTCTATTCATCTGTTGATGGACACTTAGCTTGCTTCCATGTCCTGGCTATTGTAAATAGTGCTGCAGTGAACATTGTGGTACATGACTCTGTTTGAATTATGGTTTTATCAGGGTGTATGTCCTGTAGTGGGATTGCTGGGTCGTATGGTAGTTCTATTTTTAGTTTTTTAAGGAACCTCCATACGGTTCTCCATAGTGGCTGTATCAATTTACATTCCCACCAACAGTGTATGAGGGTTCCCTTTTCTCCACACCCTCTCCAGCATTTGTTGTTTGTAGATTTTCTGATGTTGCCCATTCTGACTGGTGTGAGGTGATACCTCATTGTAGTTTTGATTTGCATTTCTCTAATGATTAGTGATGTTGAGCAGCTTTTCATGTGCTTCTTGGCCATCTGTATGCCTTCTTTGGAGAAATGTCTATTTAGGTCTTCTGCTAAATTTTTAATTGGGTTTGTTTTTTTAATATTGAGCTGAATGAACTGTTTATATATTTTGGAGATTAAGCCTTTGTCCATTGATTCGTTTGCAAATATTTTCTCCCATTCTAAGGGTTGTCTTTTCATCTTGTTTATAGTTTCCTTTGCTTTGCAAAAGCTTTTAAGTTTCATTAGGTCCCATTTGTTTATTTTTGCTTTTATTTCCATTATGAGGTGGCTCAAAAAAGATCTTGCTGTGGTTTATGTCATAGAGTGTTCGTTCTGTTTTCTTCTAAGAGTTTTATAGTGTCTGGTCTTACATTTTGGTCTTTAATCTATTTTAAGTTTATTTTTGTGTATGGTGATAGGGAGTGTTCTAATTTCATTCTTTGACATATAGCTGTCCAGTTTTCTTAGCACCACTTATTGAAGAGGCTGTGTTTTCTGCATTGTATATCCTTGCCTTCTTTGTCATAGATTAGTTGACCATAGGTGTGTGGGTTTATCTTTGGGCTTTCTATCCTGTTCCATTGATCTGTATTTCTGTTTTTGTGCCAGTACCATATTATCTTGATTACTGTAGCTTTGTAGTACAGTCTGAAGTCAGGGAGTCTCATTCCTCCAGCTCCATTTTTTTCCTTCAAGACCACTCTGGCTATTTGGGGTCTTTTATGGCTCCATACAAATTTTAAGATTTTTTGTTCTAGTTATGTAAAAAATGCCATTGGCGATTTGATAGCAATTGCATTGAATCTGTAAATTGCTTTGGGTAGTATAGTCATTTCTACAATGCTGATTCTTCCAGTCCAAGAACATGGTATATCTCTTCATCTGCCTGTGTTATCTTTGACTTCTTTCATCAGTGTCTTATAGTTTTCTGAGTACAGGTCTTTTACCTCCTTAGGTAGGTTTTTTCCTAGGTATTTTATTCTTTTTGTTCCAGTGGTGAATGTGATAGTTTCCTTAATTTCTCTTTCTGAGCTTTTGTTGTCATTGTATAGGAATGCAAGAGATTTTTGTTCATTAATTTTGTATCTGGGAACTTTACCAAATTCATTGATTAGTCTAGTAGTTTTCTGGTAGCATCTTTAGGATTATCTATGTATAGTGTCATATTGTCTGCAAACACTGACAGTTTTACTTCTTCTTTTCCAATTTGCATTCTTTTTATATCTTTTTCTTTTCTGATTGCCATGGCTAGGACTTCCAAAACGGTTTTGAATAGTTGCAAGAGTGGACATCCTTGTCTTGTTCCTCATCTTAGAGGAAATGCTTTCAGTTTTTCACCATTGAGAAGATGTTGGCTGTGGGTTTGTCATATATGGCCTTTATTATGTTGAGGCAGATTCCCTCTTTGCCCACTTTCTGAAGAGTTTTTATCATACATGGGTGTTGAATTTTGTCAAAATCTTTCCCTGAATCTATTGAGATGATCATAAGGTTTTTATTCTTCAGTTTGTTAATATGGTATATCACATTGATTGATTTGCATATATTGAAGAATCCTAACATCCCTGGGATAAATCCCACTTGGTTGTGGTATATGATCATTTTAATGTGTTGTTGGATTCTGTTTGTTAGTATTTTGTTGAGGATTTTTGCATTTATGTTCGTGAGTGATATTGGTATGTAATTTTTTTTTTTTTCCTAGTATCGTTGTCTGGTTTTGCTGTCAGGGTGATGGTGGCCTTGTAAATGAGTTTGGGAGTATTTCTTTGCCTGCAGTTTTTTGGAAGAGTTTGAGAAGGATGGATGTTAGCTCTTCTCTAAATGTTTGATAGAATTCACCTGTGAAGCCACCTGGTCATGGACTTCTGTTTGTTGGAAGATTTTTAATCACACTTTCAATTTCATTACTTCTGATCGGTCTGTTCATACTTTCTATTGCTTCCCGATTCAGTCCTGGAATATTATACCTTCCTAAGAATTTATCCATTTCTTCCAAGTTGTCCATTTTATAGACAGTGTTGCTTGTAGTAGTCTTTTATGATGCTTTGTATTTCTGCGGTGTCTGTTGTAACTTCTTTTTCATTTCTAATTTTATTGATTTGAGTCCTCTCCCTCTCTTGATGTGTCTGGCTAAAGGTTTATCAATTTTTTTTTATCTTTTCAAAGAACCAGCTTTTAGTTTTCTTGATCTTTGCTATTGTTTTCTTTGTTTCTATTTCATTTAATTCTGCCCTGATCTTTATGATTCCTTTCCATCTACTAACTTTGGGTTTTGTTTTTTCTTCCTTCTGTAGTTCCTTTAGGTGTAAGGTTAGAATGGTTATTTGAGATTTTTCTTGTTTCTTGAAGTAGGCTTGTACTGCTATAAACTTCTCTCTTAGAACTGCTTTTGCTGCATCTCATAGGGTTTGGATCATTGTGTTTTCGTTGTCATTTGTTTCTAGGTATTTTTTGATTTTCTCTTTGTTTTATTCAGTGATCTTTTGGTTATTTAGCAGCGTATAGTTCAGCCTCCATGTGTTTGTGTTTTTTTACGTTTTTTTCCCTGTAATTGATTTCTACTCTCATGGCATTTTGGTCCAAAATGATACTTGATAGGATTTCAGTTTATTAAAATTTACCAAGCCTTGATTTGTGACCCAAGATGTGATCTGTCCTGGAGAATGTTCCATGTGTACCTGAGAAGAAAGTGTAATCTGTTGTTTTTGGATGGAATTGGAATGTCCTACCAATATCAATTAAAGCTGTCTGGTCTGTTGAGTCATTTAAAGCTTGTGTTTCCTTATTAATTTTGTTTGGATGATCTCTCCATGGTGTAAGTGAGGTGTTAAAGTCAAAAATAACTTTTCTCTCTAGGAGTGGACATGTTTTAGAAAGGTTCAGTTGGATTTAAGTAAACAATTTATTTGAGCATTCATTGGTTGGAGTAGAGTGATTCCAATGGTGTTTGAACTCAATATGTTTGTTAATTAGTCACTATTAAAAACTAAATTTTACTTAGGTAGCTTATTATTCTGTTTGTCACTTTAAGGAAAAACAACTTAGTCCTCACCTCTATCCCCTGTGTCAATTAACTTGTGTTTAATGTCACATGAGAATTTAAACATGATGGATAAGCATGCACTCCCCTAATTTAATTCAGAGATGCCTCTGCCGCAGGCAGCAGCTCTGTTATCTATTTACCTTCCAGATCTTATTGAGCCTGATACCACAAAGATCAGATTTAATTACCATTTTCTCTTATTGCTTATTTATTAATAGACTTATTACCTTCAGTATTAATATTACAGAATATTTTGGATTGTTTAATCCAACAAAATTCAAGTTTTTGAAGCATCTAAAAGTTCATATGTACATTTCAGTAATGAGACTAATGTACATGTTGTTAGCCATAAATTTAAACTAATTAAATGCATTTGCTGCCATAAAGTTGAAATCTAGGATACAATTAATCTCTTATATAACGCTATAATTTTAAACTAATGTAGGTAGTTTTTGCACTTAAAATATTTCATGTCTTAAGACAAAGGGGCTAAATATAGAAGTTATAGAAGTAGAATATAATCTTATTTAAGAATTAAAATTTAAAATAATTTCCCTAAATGATTTTAAGATTATTTGATTTTCTTTGACATTACATTGTATTGCATTTGTATTGAAGGTTTGGGTGATCATTTATTATAAGTAATATATATATTATTTATCCTGAGAGTCTTTAAGAAATTAGAGGAAGTATTTAAACAGTATTAATGCTAGATGTAGTATGTATAATATTTTATTTAATTCTTTAATATTCTTCTTTTTTTTCCCCTTCAATAAACAATAAGGTGAAAAAAACCATCATTCAGGCTATAGATAACATAAAATCTTCTTTGTAGAAATTTTATGAGTCATCTTTGTAAAGTATTTTGGGGAGAATTAGGTCCATTTAAAATATATAAGTGATATTCAATGTCTTTTCTCCTCTTGCTATCTGTAACTTTAGCTAAGTTGCTTATTTGCTCTTTATTTAAACAAATAACTTCATTTTTTTCTACTAATACTGATTTTTTAGATCTGTTTTTATTTTCAATTGTTATTTAAATTAATCCAATACTTTTTTTTCAAAACAACTCTTGTAAGTACAGTTGATTTACAATATTGTGTTAGTTTCAGGGGTACAGCAAAGTTATTCGGTTATACATACATATATATCTGTTTTTCTTCCAGATTCTTTTCCCTTATAGGTTATTACAAGGTATTGAATATAGTTCCCTATGCCATACAGTAGGTCCTTGCTGTTTATTTTATATATAGTGGTGTGTAACTGTTAATCCCAAACTCCTAATTTATTTCTCCCTCACCCTTTCTCCTTTGGTAACCATAAGTTTATTTTCTATGTGAGTCTATTTCTGTTTTGTAAATAGGTTCATTTGAATCATTTTTTTAAAATTGTACATATAAATGATATCATATGATATTTGTCTTCCTCTGCCTGACTTACTTCACTTAGTGTGATAATCTCTAGGTCCATCCCTATTGCTGCAAATGGCATTATTTCACTCTTTTTTTAGTTTGACTAATATTCCATTGTATGTATATACCATGTCTTCTTTATCCATACTTCTTTATCCATTCATGTACATTTCAGTTGCTTCCATGTCTTTGCTATTGTAAATAGTGCTGCTATGAACATTGACATGCATGTATCTTTTCAAGTTAGAGTTTTCATCTTTTCTGGGTATATGCCCTAAACAAATAACATTATTATGATCTTTTTGAATAGGAAACTAATCTGCTCATTGTAAAACATTTGGGAAATACAGACAATAAAATGAAGAAAACAGATCTGTTCATTAGTTTCATCACCTCAGATAACCATAGATAACATATTGGTGCATTTCTTTCCATTGCTTATTCTAGGTGTGTATAGATATACATGCATTTTCCTAATAAGTATCTTGTAGTCAGGCATAACTCAGAGATATTGTGGATTTGGTTCCAGACCACCACAATAAAGCAAATATTGCAATAAAATGAATCACACACATTTTTTGGTTTCCCAGTGCATATAAAAGTTATGTTTACGCTATACTGTAGTCTGTTAATTGTGCAGTAGCATTATGTCTAAAAAAATGCATATCTTAATTAAAAATATGTTATTGTTAAAAAATGCTATCTTCTCAGCCTTCAGTGAGTCAGAGTAGTAACATCAAAGATAACTGATCACAGATCACTGTAACAAATATAATAAAAATGAAATAGTTTGAGATATTGTGAGAATTACTAAAATGTGTTACAGAAACATAAAGTGAGCAAATGCTGCTGGAAAAATATTGCTGATAGAATTGCTTGACATAGGGTTGCCACCAACTTTCAATTTATAAAAAACACAGTATCTGGGAACCTCAATAAAATGAGGTATGCCTGTACATTGTAACTTAATTTTTTGATACTATTCTAATACTACCTTTTGAGCATGTCTCATATTACTAAATTTTATTTAAAAATATACTTTTAATATTTGCATTAGATTCTATCATTGGTTGCTTAGATTTCTTCCATTTCTTTGTTATTATAAATACATATGATTATCTTAGAGCATAGAAACATAGAGGAAAGAGCCAAATTCTGGAGTCAGACATATGCAGATTTCAATTCCAAGTAAAACTGTATTTTTATTTATAACTTTATATTTTTCAGTTTCACCACTTGTAAGATGGAGATAATGGTGATCTTGAAGTATTTAAATATCAGAAGCACTACAGTAAAAATATTTTTATAGAACCCAATTCATAGTCATTGCTAAATAAATATCAGTGTCAGAGTAATAATTGATAATCATTATTCTTTGGTTATTCAGAATTCATTTACTGAATTCAAAAGTCAGTCTTTGAATTTATGACTCTTGATAAATTTCTAAAAAATAAATTACTAACAAAAAATTATTTAAGGTATTGACATTTTAAAGACTCAGTCATAGGTGTAAATTACTTTTCAGAATGTTTATATTGATTTATACTTCCATCATCAGTGTGCAAGTGTGCTGTTTTCTCCATACCCTTCCTAGTATTGAATATTATCAAAATGTAAACTGATTTACTTAGATGGAAACTCTCTTAGTTGTTTTAATTTTCATTTGTTTTATTACCAGTGAAAGCTAAATTATTTTCACGGGTATGGTTCTTTTCTGTGAGTCATCTCTGCATGATTTTGCCTTTTATTTAGTATTTTTCTCTTATATTAAGGGTGTGCTAAATTCAGTTATATTAAGGGTATTAAAACTTCTAATAGGACTTCATATTTCTAAAAAGATATTATTCATAGCCTAGTATTTACCCTTCATTTTATTTATAAAATTTTTTTTAACTGAAATTTCTATAGAAGAATTGTTTCAAATATCTTTTTCCACATTGAATCTTTTTCCCACAGCCTTTACTGTCTCTCTCTAGCCTTTCTTGGATTGGTTTTCAGGGGTCCCCACTTTCTGGTCTTTTCTCTGGTCTCCTCATCTCTCACTTGGAGTTCAGTGCGTTTGAAGTTCAGTTGTGCCCTGATTCATATGGATCTATGTAGTAGGGATCCCCAACTCCCAGGCTGCAGATGGGTACTGGTCCACGGCCTGTTAGGGACCGGGCTGCACAGCAGGAGGTGAGGGCCGGGCCAACGAGCGAAGCTTCATCTGCCGCTCCCCATCGCTCCTGTTACTGCCTGAACCATCCCTCTCCCCCTCCCCCCCACCCCCGTCCGTGGAAAAGTTGTCCTCCACAAAACCAGTCCCTGGTGCCAAAAAGGTCGGGGACTGCTGCCATATAGCGTCAACAAATAGGTAGACCACTTCACGCACACTGAAGAGCCAGCGAGTGCACAGGGAGGAAGCTTCCAGTTTGTTATTTAAGGTGTCATAAAAAGTGCTGGGGATTCTGCAAGCTCCCAGATCTCCTCAGGATGTGGGCTTTGGCTGTTGGCCAGGTGAGTAGGAGGTATGTGTCCTTGGCCAGCATTGCTGATAGCACCCAGAATGTTGCTTGGTTGTGAATAAGTGAAGAACAACTAACTCTGTCCAAGGAATGTCCGCAAGGGTTCTCAGAGATTCGGGTCATTATTTGGAGACATTGGTAGTTCGGTGCCTGAATCTGCACATCCTTTAATTTGCCTTTTTTTTTTTTTTTTTGCGGTACGCGGGCCTCTCACTGTTGTGGCCTCTCCCGTTGCAGAGCACAGGCTCCGGACACGCAGGCCCAGCAGCCACGTCTCACGGGCCCAGCTGCTCCGTGGCACGTGGGATCTTCCCGGACTGGGGCACGAACCCGTGTACCCTGCATTGGCAGGTGGACTCTCAACCACTGCACCACCAGGGAAGCCCCTAATTTGCCTTTTTTTAATACCTTGAGGTCGTAATGATTTCGCCTAAAGATTTGTAGACAACTTCTTTTAAAAATATTTTTTCTTTGTAAAGTTTGATCAGGATATCTATTCCTATTTTTAGAAATTTTTATGACATTTCCCACGTGTAACCAAAATGAGATGTAATCATTTGTGCTTTTAATTTCTACTATCTCTAGCTGTAAAATAAATCATTCCAATCCATAGTGGCTTAAAGCCATGACAACTGTTCCCTCTCACCGTCTTCGTGGGTCAGGAATGCGCGTAGGGTTTGGGTGTTTGCTCTGGCTCTCATGCATTTGCAGTCAGTGACTGGACCTGGGACAGCAGGCAGCCGAAGCAGCTGGGGGTTCGTCCAACATCTCTCTCTTTTCATGTAATCTCAGGGCCTGTCCATGTGGTCGGTCTACAAGGGGTAATTTGGGCTTCTTCACAGCACGGCAGCTTCAAGGCAGTCACCCTGCTAACATGATAGCTGAACACTTAGAGACTGAGTATTATAGTGAACAAGGTGAGAGATACATTGTCTTTTATGATCTACTCTCTAAATCACATAGCTTCACTTAATGCTGGCTTAAAGAATTCGAGGTGGATCAGAGTTATAAGAAGAAAATGGTGGGATGGGAGATATTATTGTGATTCTCTGCTACTGTCCATCCTCTGACCACAACCATTTACACCCTCTCACGTGTAAAAAATGCTTATGCTTGCCATCAGAGCCCCTAAGTTTCATTCCATTACTGCATTGCCTTCAAGTCTAGGATCTTGTCTTCTAACTCAAGTCCAGGTGCAAATGAGGCTCCTTGAGTAAGGCTTCCTGAATATCGAAAATACTTGAACTGGAGGATTTTCTGAAAAGCTTTGAACTAAAGACATAAGTTATCTGCTCTTCACACAGCCAACATTTTATGGTATGACAAGGACGGGAAAATTCTATGGTCCCACCTGTTCAAAAAGGGAGAAATGAGAGGCTGCTATATTCCATAGCAAATCTCAAACCCAGATGGTCTTGCTGCCATTTGCTTAAGTAGGGGCTCAGTCTGTTTCTGGGAATTGTTCTCTTTGACTCTTGTTTCTTCCCACTGTGTCCTTTGTTTCTATCCTCTGAATTTTCATTCTTTTTCAAAAAAAACCATGGCCTGTATTTATTCCTGACAAGTTTTCTCAACCTTTTACCCGTGCATGGAAGTTTAGGGGTCCAAACACCACTTTTTATTTTGTGGTGTTCTTGTTTCCTTTTAGCTCCAGCTGGTATAATTCTTTAAAAAGTCTTTAGGGTTTCTTATATGTTAATTTATAGTCCACTCTATTAGCAAAAGCCACACCCAGAAAATTTTTGAGATAATCTTTCTTTTTTCAGGGGTTCCCTCTGACACTGTGGTAGGATAACACCCTTAAGATCGTTTTTTTTTTTTGTTGTTGTTGTTGTTTTTGGCGGTATGTGGGCCTTTCACTGTTGTGGCCTCTCCCGCTGCGGAGCACAGGCTCCAGACGTGCAGGCTCAGCGGCCATGGCTCACGGGCCCAGCCGCTCCATGGCATGTGGTATCTTCCCGGACCAGGGCACGAACCCGTGTCCCCTGCATCGGCAGGTGGACTCCCAACCACTGCGCCACCAGGGAAGCCCTGCTTTTTTTTTTTTTTTTAAATTGAAGTATAATTGACTTACAATATTGTATTAGTCTCAGGTATACAACATAGTGATTTGATATTTTTATAGATTATACTCCATATAAATTTATTGTTGAATATGGTTATATTTCCTGTACTGTAATTATATCCTTGTATCTTATTTATTTTAGACCTGGTAGCCCTGTTCTGCCCCTTGCCCTGCTCTCACCCATAAGATTCTTAGTAGTCCTATCGTTTAGAAGAGAAAATTGCCTCCTTATGCCCTTAAGATCCTTTGAAGGCCTTTTATCTGTTTTTAAAGGATCTATGAGGCAACCACCTTGATATTCCTGAGGTGTTAATACAGGGTGTTTATGGTCCCATGCTTACCTTTACTTGTAGACCAGGTTTTTCTGACTACACCTGGCATTTTATTTTTTCCCCAAAGCTTCTTTTTATTTTGAGGCTCTTTTGCTCTCTGAAGTGATAGGGAATGAAAAATGTTACTTTCAAACCCAGCAAGTTCTGTTTTTTATTGTTTTCCTCCAAATTTTGCTGAAAACCATAGAGTTCCTTTTGTAACTCGCCCCTCTCTACCCACATCTTACAAGGAGCAAAGGGAAAGCAGGTGCTCCTCTCAGCACTCTACTCAGAAATCACCTTAGCTTAGATCCTTGGAGTTCGTGAGGTGCACTTTTCTATTTTCCACATGACTGTGGACAATCGTACTAAATGTTCTTCAACTACGTAGCAAGAATCTCCTTTTCTCCACCTTCCAAAAACATAGCTCTCATCTCCCTGGAGCCCTACAGTCAAACCCTCTGAGGCCCATCAGGCTCCCACTAACAGTCTCATTTAGGCTTCCATCTGGTGTCTGGTCCAAAGGCCAATATCATATGTTTTGAGTTTACTTGTATTTATTATACCACTTCACTTCTGGTATCAAAGTATGTTCTAGTTATTTATTGCTTTTTAATAAAGAACTATAAAACTTAGTGACTTGAAACAGCAAAAACAATGTTATCCCTTCTCATGGTTTCTGTGGGCCAGGATTTTCGGCAGAGCTCAACTGGGTGATTCTGCCTCAGGGTCTTTGAAGTCAGTGGTGTCTGGAGCCAGAACAGCAGGAGGCTGAAGCGGCTTGGAGCAGTTCAGGCATATCTCTATTCATGTGGTCTCATGGACTCTCTCAGTTCCCCCCCATTGGTTGTTTGGTCTTTCAGCATCATGTCCTCTGCATAGTCAGACTGCTAAAATGGCAGCCAAAGACTTCAAGAACTTGGGTTCTGATGAGTCAGGTGGGAGTTGAATCCTCTTTTATCACCTGGCCTTTAAGCATAGTGTCGCTGTCACTGTGGTCATAAGCTCATCTAGATTCAAGGAGAAAGAATTTACACCCCATCTCTCAATGGGATGTAAGAAGAGCCTTTGGGATGCGAGATATTGTTGTGGCCATTGTTGGAAAATGAAATCTACCATGCTTCTATCCAGTCTTTACAGGTTAGCTTCAAAGTTTATGGAATATAGATATAGATGTTGATAGAAATATAGAGTCTTTTAAAAATAAATTTATTTATATTTATTTTTGGCTGCATTGGGTCTTTGTTGCTGCATGCGGGCTTTCTCTAGTTGCAGCGCACACGCTTCTCATTGCGGTGGCTTCTCTTGTTGCGGAGCACGGGCTCTAGGCGCGTGGGCTTCAGCCGTTGTGGCACGCGGGCTCTAGAGAGCAGGCTCAGCAGTTGTGGCGCACGGGCTTAGATGCTCTGCGATGTGTGGGATCTTCCCAGACTGGGGCTCGAATCCGTGTCCCCCGCATTGGCAGGCAGATTCTTAACCACTGCGTCACCAGGGAAGTCCCTAGTTAGAGCCTTTTATGTTAAAACAAAACAAAACGGGCTTCCCTGGTGGCGCAGTGGTTGAGAGTCCGCCTGCCAATGCGGGGGACACGGGTTCGTGCCCTGGTCCGGGAGGATCCCACATGCCGCGGAGCGGCTGGTTGGGCCACTGAGCCTGCGCGTCCGGAGCCTTTGCTCTGCAACGGGGGAGGCCACAGCGGTGAGAGGCCCGCGTACCTCAAAAAAAACCAAAAAATGAAAAACAAACAAACAAACAAAAACAAACAACATCCTTGCCTTCATCCTCAGATTTTACTATTTAAACACGCAGTGAATTTCTAGTTACAGCATTTAATGGGGATCTAAATTTGATGTTTTTCTCTTGGCTAAGCCAAAATTAGGATTGTGGGTGGTACATGTTTTAAGTTGTATCAAGTTCTCAGACATGCAGTGCTTATGAATAGTAATAGTTTTAACTGGCCAGCTATAAAAACCTTGTGTTTTTGTAAGAAAAGAAGAAAAATATTTCCTAAAAATTAAGAAAAATTACATTTCTTCCTAAAATCTAGCTCTGCATAAGAACTGACAGATTGTCTCAGTAATTCTTAAAATTAATCTCTTGAAATACCAAGAACATATGGTTGAACTTCATGAATATGAACAGTGAGATCTTCATTAAAGGCGATGGATGTGCAGCTGCTAGCATCTCTTTTCTTCTTGGTCACATCAGCTTAGTTTGTCTTCTGTCACTATATAACTGAGTCACGTATGCTTTGGAAAATTTTTGACTGTTTTGGATGTTTAGTCTGCATAGGCTGGACCCTGTCACTGCATCTTATTACTTCAGTTTTCCCTCGGCTTTCAGCAACAGTGCTATCCAGCTAGCTGTTTTAGGAGTGCCAGGCATGCAGCAGCTTATGAAATCCAAGGACCAGAAAACTGCTAGCTGTGTGAAACATGACTATGTCTTCACAGGGCTGTCAAGGACCAGGTTCCAGTTAGTGCTCTTAACTGGATCAAAGGTGATATAAAATGAATTGAAAATACCAGAATAAATCATCACAGTTTATTGCAATTATAGTACCTAAGAAAGTGTACCACTTTTTAGCAATCATCCTGGTTTATTGACAGTGAAAATTCAGTCATCATAAAATTGAAGGCAGCATTACTTAGTGCATTATTAACTGTAATTTGAATGATCTTTTAAAATATATGCCAAGTATGGTTATAATATAATAAGTTCTAACATAGGATTGCTTATTCCACGTCATAGTTATAATTTTGCCTCAACAGTTCTCCCTCAGGTAAATTTCTCTGTGATACAATATGAATTCCAGCAAGCAGCCTAGTGAAACTGGCAGTAGGTTTGTTCATTTAATTTCAACCTGATTTTTAAGACTACTGAATTGCTTTCAAAACAAAGGAAGTTAGATCATTAGGTAAATAGTAAACTTACAAAAGCAGCAAATGACAAAATAATCCGACAACATTGAAAACTGGATCATAAAGTAACATAAAAGTAACATGAGGTGAGTAGATAATTGGAATGTCACATTTTGATAAATATTTTCAGCTCATTTCAGTTTAATTAATTTAGCATCTTAATTGTATTATGAAGGGTATTAACAATTTAGTTTCGTGTTATTACTTATTCATGAAAATAGAACTTGTCCTTCATTTTAAGTAGGAAGTAAGATGTCCTATTTATTAGTTTTCTACTCAAATTTTAAAACTTATTTTTTTCTAAGGAAGCCAGTAACTTACTGATTATCAGAGTAGTAATTGTGGTAAGTTTATGTGTTTGGCATTATGCAGGGGCAGATAAAGCAAAATTTATTAATAATTTAAAAAGTCTTTTTGGGCCTTTATAGTTCTTGCTTACCTCTCCTCCACCCCATCCTCCACACAGCTTTACAGGTCTTCTTATGCCACACTGCTTCTTAAAACTGCTCACTGGCTTTTCACTCCCAGGAGGATAAAGGTTAAAGTACCTTTTCCTAGAACTCCAGGCCCTCCATGCCCAGCTCCTTCCTCCCTCTCTTGCCTTGTCTCCTGTCTCTCCCTGCACTGCAGTCTCTCCTCCACCCACAGAGACTTGCTTGTCATTCCTTGAATGGACTCTACTATCTCTCAGAGCTCTGCCTTTGCTCTCCCTCTTTCTGGAGTGGATCCTCCTCTGCCTTTTCTCCTAGACTAATTTTACTCACCCTGTTAAGGCTTAGTTCCATGACTACCTTTCCTCCCTAATGAATTAGGCACTTATATTTTTTCACTTACGCATAGATAGCTCTTGCATTTCTTTTATTAATATGTGTTATAGCTTTTGCCTGTGTGCTACTTGGAGGCTGGAGTTTTGTCTTATTTAGTTTTATATGTTCTAGGTGCTGGGCGTATATTAGCTCTTCAGAATCGTTTACTGAAGGAATGAGTGATTGAATGAACTTATGGCCCATTTTATTTTTCATTTGAGTCTGCAGTCTTGAATCATCAAATCCTCTTTTTCACTGGTCCTCTATTCTTGCTTGGAGCATAGCAGTACCTCTCATTTCACATTTCAAGTATTTCTCACTTTTAAAAAATTTTACCAAGGAGGAGAGAGTGCTAGGCAGGGCTTGGCAGTGGCCATGTGTATTTGCAGAAGCTCATTCCAGCACTGTGCTGCTTTAATGTGTCTTACCTTCAACAGTGGGAGGCTGATAAGTCTTCATTATTCATTAATTAGGTGTTTGTATAACACCACAAAGAATGGTACTGTGAATATGCAAAAGTGCATAAAACATAGCTCCTGGTTTCAATTAATGTATTGTCTACTAGAAAAGAGAAGACAGGTACCTAATACAAGTTGGGAATGTTGTGCGTTTTCATAAAGGTACAAAAAGAATGCAAAGGCTGTTTTGAGATAGAATAGCTCAGCTGGCTTTATCAGATAGAACTTTAAGAAGAAAGGGTTGAGTAGAAGTTGTCATTCCTTTTGACTCACATGCTGTGAATTCCATGACAAACGGACTGTGCAGAAAATTTGTCTAATGTCTTGAAATTCTTTTAAAGAAAAATTGGTGGAAGTACAGTTTTTACATATGCAATTTTGATAAAATATTGTTTGGGGTAGGCAAATTAAGGAATCTCCTAAGTTTATTTTCTATGGAGTGGTTGACTTTTTAAATAAAATTCCTTCAGGTAGTTGGTGTATTTTAATATACTTGTGAAAGCTGGAGGAGATGGTTATCTCCGCAGAGCTTGTAGGACTATAAACCCACATGATAGTTAAGTCAGTTTTTAGCTGATTGGTTTTCTTGCCTGAAATGTGACCAGGACTTGATTGCTTTTGCTTTTCTTTAATTTAGGTACCTGAGTTTATGCATGATTATTAGCTCTTAAAAAACAAGAATTAAGTTGACACTTGAGTTGGAAAATGAGACGTTTGACTACCATTAGGAGACTTTATTCTTTACTACATGCAGTCCAAGAAAAGGTACTCTAGTGTTTATTTGAACAATAGAAATGCCATCTGTACCTGATAAATGTATCTAAATATTTTAACCAATGACGAGATTCTCAGGTTACAGCAGTTCTACTAAATAAACCCCATTTCTCCTCAAAGATTATTTCCCAGGGCAGTGCTAGTGGGTGAACTCTTGTCAGAAGTACGTGCTACAAAATGATGTGCCATTTACAGTGGACAGGATCATGAGGATCATGTGACTCACACTAGAGGAATCCCACAGTTACTGTGACAAATAATCAAAAAGAATAATGTAAGCAAAATTCAACTACTACCTCAAATGTTTTGTGTATCATTTTTCTTCAGAGATACAAAGTTATTCACAAATTATAAGCAAATATATCCCAGAATTTATAGGGAGAATACATGAAAGCAATGAATCAGGAATGGATATAACTGCATGCAGCACTTCCAAAAGAACTCATTTTCACCTAAATTATTTGAATTTCTAGAGGGAAGTGTTTCAATAATTGCTTTCATTTTTGTTGTTCTTAAGAAGAATTTGCTTAGGAAACTAATGTATTCCTAAGGTGTATTGCTCCTTTTCCCCAGATATCCAGATAGAAATTAAACAATTTAGGTGCATGACAGAAATTTCAGATCGAATTTAATCTTCCAGTGGCTCTTTTTGTAATTAGACTAAAATGTAAATCTTTCCGTGGCCTAAATTAGTGCTTCTCAACCTGGCTGGCTTATCAGAATCACATGGAGGGCTTCAGAGAATACTGATTACTGGCTCCTGCCTCAGTGATTGGTCTGGGATATGGCCTAGGCATCTCAATTTTTAAAAGCATTACAGGTGATTCTCATGTGTAGCACAGTTGAAGAACCACTGGCCTAAAACGCCTGCGTCATTCAGTACTGTCTAGTTATTTGACTTCATTGTGTGGTCCCTCTCCCCTCCACCCTACCCCCCCAGCCCCTTTTTTTTTAAACTGGTCAGTTGAATACCAAGGATTGTTCTTATCCCAGGATCTTTCCATTAGCAATTCCTTCTGCCTGGAATGCTCTTCCTACAGATCTTTATATGTTTGTCTCCTCTCATCATTCAGGACCCAGCTCCCAGGGCTCTGCTTCAGGCAAGGCTTTTCTTAATCCCCCTCTCTAAAGCTTTTCCCCAGCATTGTCATATTATTCTGTGTTACTTGTATTATTGCCATTTTGGGGGGACCATGAGATGTTATATTCATTTGTTAGTCCCCGCCCCGCCCGCCCCCAAGTAGAATGTAAAGTCCATGAAGGCATGTCTGGTTAACCGTCATATTCCCCAGCATTTAAAGCCAAGTCTGTCATATAGCAGTTCCTCAATATATAATTTTTGAGTAAATAAAATGTTGATAGAAAAATGATTGTGGGAATATACATAATTATATCTTTTTTTCTCTCCAAAAACAAGACCAAATATGGTATCATATTTTAAAAATTAGAATAAAGCCTTAAGATGAAATGAGTGAAAATGCCAACAGGCAAAGAAGAGGTAAACCTAGAAATGGGGCCGCCCAGTGCCGAAACCCTTGGGGTGGTGACGTAAGACTGGGCTGCCCACCACCACGTGAAGCTCTCACTGCATGGCTGTGCTTCGGGTCCTAACCATCATACCAAAGTGTACCACACATTTGAAATCTTCATGTACTTTCTGGTTAACTTATATTTTAAGAACCATCACGTCCTCCTCCAAAAAGCCTTTGCTGAGCTCAGTCTCCAGGAAGAGTTAGGTTTCCTGTGCTCTGCTCGTTTGTGTCATGGCCATTGCCAGTCTCCGTATTACAGCAATCTGTTCACCAGTCTCTGTCTCCCTCACCAGCCTCTCTGAGGACAGGGATTTTGCTGTAGTACCAAGCCAATAACTGGTACTCAGCAAGTGTTTGGCTGAATGAAAGCGTAAACAAATATGAAATACTCCATAAGAAGCATTAGAACTGCTGATTAAAAAGTATAAAATGGATTTGTCAGGAACATAAGTAAGTTGAAGAAGTTTTTAATAGAATAAAGCAATAAATAAGGGTATTCCAGGCCAACCGGGGGATGTGATGTTATACACACTTAGGAAATGAAGCAAACATTCTTGGTGCCAATAAGTCTGAGCGCTGGCTTCCAACTGATATGTGGCTTGTCATCTATACAAGGTTTTCATCGCTCACTTGGGACTTTTTGTACATTATTTACCCTTCTTGATAAACTTCAATAGCTGCTATTCAGATGGATGCATTTTCCAGTAACACCTGATATGCATTTTAAAATGTACCTTTTAATTGGTATTGATTGTCAGTAAACCCAATGATAACTTTCATCAGTGTACTTTGCCCAAAAGAAAATGGAGCAATCTTTGGGCATATAAATATTTAAAATTCTCTGTGTAGAGCCCTGTTCGTTCCATGGTGCTATTGTTATAATTTTAGTACTTAAATACTACTTAGGATCGCTCTTTCAGATGGTATCCTGCTTCAAAATCTCTATCGCTACGGGCAATTTTACCAGAAAGCTAGATTAGCAAGGAGAATCATGCAGTTGAAACGAACATTTTCAGTAACATTGTGGAATTGTTTCTTGCCTCATTTTACCACAAAGATGATAAAACAGAGAAAGAAGAGTGAATAGTCAGGACAGAAATGCCGGTCAGGTCCCCCCACATCATCCCATAGTGTACAGTGTTATTATCCCTGCTTTACTGCTGGCAGCCTGGGAACGGGTCCGTGCTTTCGCCTTCTGCTTTTAGGAGGAAACACTAAATTTGTCACATTTCAAAGAATGAGACAATCAAGGAGAGCAAGGAGTTGTAATACCAGCCTCACAGCATCCAAAGAAGTTTTCCGTCTTTTAATTTTTGAATCTGCATTCCCACATAGTCAGGTCTAGTTCTACACCAGCTCACATGTTATTCCATAGAAATCAGGGTTCAGAGAATTCTGTTTGTTCTTTGAAAAGATGCAGGTGTGTGGAAGTGCCGCTCCACCCGGCATTTCTTGTCAACATATGGTTTGGTGTGTTAGCAGAGTGTAATGTGGGATTTGTGTTGTGGACAGAAGGGAAATGAAACCTAAAGGACGGAGCTGGGTCGAGACGGCTGAGTGGCCTATATTCTGTGCTGAAAGTTCGAACCCTCTGTTGCTGGCAAGGGGAGGTGTTGACGTTTTGTTAAGTGTAGTAGCAGTGCAGAAGATTGATGGAGGAGAAGGCCGAGTGGTGACAGCGGACTCGATTGTGAGCCTTTCAGTATTTAAGGTTATATAAAAGCTAGACCTGAATTTTGGTAGGGACAGAGGGAAGGGTAGAGCGCACCAACTCGAGAGGTATTTCAAAGACAGACTTCAGTATTTAGTAACTAATTAGAATTAGGGGAGAACAGAAGTGGAAAACTGAAATTTTTACTTTGGATGACTAAGTAGTGGTACTGTCATTACCCAAGTAATGGGTGTATGTTGCCATTATCAACAAAAATATATATGCCTCAAATAGGAATACTTCAGTTTGTCCCCTAGGAATTATTTTTTTTCCATAAGAAAATAATCTCTACAGAGACATGGCCCCTCAAGTATTATTGAAAAGTATAGTAATAAGGGCCAAGGACTTAATGTGAAAAGACTCAAGTTCAGTTTCAGTCTTTACTTTTTTGAAACTTTGGCACATTAGGCTGTTCCTTACCTACTTTGAACTTCCATTTCCTCATATGTAAAGTCGGGATGCTTTCTTGTTGGCTTGTCCTGATGAGCAAATGAGAAAACATATAGAAGAACACTCCTTAAAAATATGCTGTATAAATGTGAGTTGTTAGATTTATACACACCAATAAGAGCTGGACAGTAAGAGAGGGTATACCCCATTAACGTGGATTCCTTACCCTGAGGATGTTTTGAGGCTCCTGTACTCCTGAAGTGTTCTTTTATATTCTTTACGGATGTGATTTAAGAATGACAGTTTGTGTATGTTTTTCCAAACACAAGTACTTATACAAAGCAGTTATTTTGATCTAACGGTTCAATACAAATTCTCTTTGTAATAAAACAAAAATGTCATCAGGTTGATTCCTAAATTGACCTGCTGTTTGTTAACATTATTTCATCTCTTTATTGGATCATGAAAGAAAAGTATAAGGATATTCTTTATCTTTACCTTTTCTACTTTTACCACCCACCTATCCTTTTACCACCCACCTATCCTGATCTTGGTCACTGTAGGTCAAATATGATAATGAAGCAAATTTGAGGAAGAAAAAAAAAAAAAAAAGAACCCTCAAAGGGCACTCCTGTGCAGTTTTCACCTATTCCACAGTAGTCGAATGAAATCAAAGCTTACAAAAACTAGAAAGATTGCTTCAGTTCATAAACAAATGGGACCTAATGAAACTTAAAAGCTTTTGCCCAGCAAAGGAAAACATAAACAAGATGAAAAGACAACCCTCAAAATGGGAGAAAATATTTGCAAGGGAAGCAACTGACAAAGGATTAATCTCTAAAATTTACAAGCAGCTCATGCAGCTCAATAACAAAAAAACAAACAACCCAATCCAAGAATGGACAGAAGACCTAAACAGACATTTCTCCAAAGAAGATATACAGATTGCCAACAGACACATGAAAGGATGCTCAACATTGCTAATCATTAGAGAAATGCAAATCAAAACCACAATGCGGTATCACCTCACATCAGTCAGACTGGCCATCATCAAAAAATCTACCAACAATAAATGCTGGAGAGGGTGTGGAGAAAAGGGAACCCTCTTGCACTGTTGGTGGGAATGTAAATTGATACAGCCACTATGGAGAACAGTATGGAGGTTCCTTAAAAAACTACAAATAGAACTACCATACGACCCAGCAATCCCCCTACTGGGCATATACCCTGAGAAAACCATAATTCAAAAAGAGTCTTGTACCACAGTGTTCATTGCAGCCCTATTTACAATAGCCAGGACATGGAAGCAACCTAAGTGTCCATCGACAGATGAATGGATAAAGAAGACGTGGCACATATATACAATGGAATATTACTCAGCAATAAAAAGAAACGAAATTGAGTTATTTGTAGTGAGGTGGATGGACCTAGAGTCTGTCATACATAGTGAAGTAAGTCAGAAAGAGAAAAACACATACTGTATGCTAACACATATATATGGAATCTACAAAAAAAAAATGGTTCTGAAGAACCTAGGGGCAGGACAGGAATAAAGACTCAGACGTAGTGAATGGACTTGAGGACACGGGGTGGGGGAAGGGTAAGCTGGGACGAAATGAGAGAGTGGCATTGACATATATATACTACCAAATGTAAAATAGATAGCTAGTGGGAAGTAGAGGGGTGGGATAGGGAGGGTGGGAGGGAGATCCAAGACAGAGGAGATATGGGGATATATGTATACGTATAGCTGATTCAGTTTGTTATAAAGCAGAAACTAACACACCATTGTAAAGCAATTATACTCCAATAAAGTATTAAAAAAAAAGTATGATTTAACTTGCTCTTGGAAATGTCTAACATATGACAATATTCAGATCCACCAAAATACAGAAGTAAAAGATTTAAAATACTTTAGTCTCTCTGTATTACTCTTTAGTTACCTTTGACACCAACCACATTTAAAGAAAATTTCAGGGCCTGTCAAGCAGGACAGCCAGTAGAAACAACCACATTTTATATGTGAACCAATCAAGAGTAATGGATATCTCATTCATTTCGTGTTAAAATTAGTTTGCTTTATTGTTTTCTTCCTATTTCTTCTCCTTTTTTTGAAATATGTTTTGATTAGAAAAATGTGGCATTAAGGTGAGTAATGATGTTCCTCAGCTTTACAAATTTAATTCTTCCATATGAAAGCAGATTCATCATAGAGCAGTAAAATAAACCAGTGATGTTTTTATGAATGACCAGATTTAACGTACATTTCTATTTTTACTGCCTGTTAAATTTAATTATTCAGTGATATTTTTATGAGCTACTGTCATATGATTAATGAATAGTAAAAAAAATAAAAATAAAGAAGGTCAGCTTAAATGTGGTAGACGTGTATTTCCCTCCCCTATTGAGTTGGTTTTTGCTGAGTCCTTCCTGTCCGGGATTTCCCCCTTTCCATCCTAAGGAATGCCTGCCGGTAGCTTGTTTTATTGAGTCCCTCAATCTTTCCTGCTCTCCTTTCAGCTGGCAGAAATCCCTCTGGTAGGGGCGATTTCAGGATCACCTTTATGTCCCTCCTGCCTTGGAGAGGATGTTTAGTACTTTTTCAGGATATCATTTCCACTGTTCAACAACATATAGTGTATTTTTTTCTAGAAATGTTCCATTAAATTAGTATCACATTGCTAATTATGGGTATCTGTATAAATAAAAAGATCCTTGAATGAGTTGTTCTTGAAAAAGTAACAAGTATTGAGAGTTCAGCTCAGCTCTGACTTTTTGGTGAAAGAAAACCTTTATTTCAGATGTAGGATAATCATAGTCATCTGTCGTCTGGAATATTAGAACTACTCAGAGATTAATGGAATTAAAAATTCTCATAAAGATTCTTATTGTCACATAGACAATCTAATTTCCATTTTGAAATGATAGAAAAATTTGAATTAATGATTAATTCCCTAAATCTAAGAAATAAATATTAAAGATACATGATGACTTTAAGAACTGTACAGTTTTGTAGAAGTAGAAATGCTTGAAATTATATTGCAAATAAATATTATATTTCAAACACTTTTTGAGATTGTCCTTAGTGTTATATAAATATGTGTGCCTTTAAGAGGAAACCAAATGGAAATGCTTGTATGTAGCTGGGAACTCAGCTATTTTTATTAAACATGAAGAGACAGTATAGTTTTATTATGAGTCAAATTAGCAACAACTGTAGGAATAACGTGATTATTCTTGATGCTTTTCACTCTTTATTATCTTATTTTGTTAAACATAATTGAGCTTTATTATTGATTGTGTTTGTATGCGTTCCATGCACTATGCATTTCAAAACGATTTCTATTTATAAATGATAAAATGTTTAAGTTTAGTTTGGCATTAGTTGGTATGATGCCAAATACAAGTTTAAAAGGACATGAATTCTTTGCTATATCATTTTCTTGTTTAGTATTTTTCTTCTTTTCAGTTTACATATTGAATACAACATTGTTCTGGTTGAAAAGAACAAATGACCTATTTATTAACTGCGCAGTCAATACTTCTCAAACTAATAATGGATAGGTACTTACAATAAACTGGCAGCAGTAAAGGTTAGTAGACTTATGTATGATTTTCCTGTGGGGTCCCGGGAGCCCAAAGTATTTATTACTTGAGAACAAAGAGCCTTAGAGTTAAAGGTAAGTGACTCTGTATATGATATGACTGATAGTAGCCCTATAAAGGAAAAACAAGGAGGAAACCATCCATAGTTTGCTTCTAACTAGGCACACTGTAGAGTCAGTTTTCTTTCTCCTCAGTCATTTACACTTAAAGTCACATATTTCCTCAGGTCTTTTTGAAAAATGATGACAAGCTTGGGTTAGTAATATTTTCCTATTTTACTAATGTTTGCCCCCGAGGATTGTCTCATTCTTTATGGTGTTGTATAAATTTGTAGTATTCATATCTCATAAGTTTGTCAACAGTGTATCTTAAGGTCATTCACTTCTTAATCAATTTTTTTTAAAGTTTCTCTACCTTACTAAACATTCTGTCGAAACTGCATGGGAATTCAAATTAAGTTAGTTTAAAAACGGAAACAATATACTAATAAGTCAAGTATTTCTATTCCTTAATCTTGCATTTGTTGATTAGTTTATTTATTCAGCTAACAAGTGAGTGGCTGTGTCTGTGCCATATATAACTTGAAAATGTGCTTTAAGCTTTACTTGGTCCTAGGCTTTTTTGAAATTGTAGTTACTGGAAAGAGTAAATAGCCCAACAACCAATAAGCACATGAAAAGATACTCAACATTATAAGTCATTAGGGAAATGGAAATTGAAACCACACTGAGATCTACTTTATAGTTACAAGTACTGCTGTAATAAAAAAGACAGATGATTACAGGTGTTGGTAAGGATGTGTAGAAATTGGAACCCTCATACATTGCTGGCAGGAGTTTAAATGGTGTAGCCACTTTGGAAAACAGTTTGTTCTTTATGATGTTAAACATACAATTGCCATTTTACTTAGCAGTTTCACTCCTGCTCTTTACCCACAAGTAATGAAAATGGACGTTCACCCAAAAACTTGTGCATGAAAGTTCATAGCAGCTTTATTCATGATAGTTCAAAAATGGGAACAACTCAAACGTCCATCAGCTAAAATGAATGGATAATTAAAAAGCCTATCTTAGACAATGAAATATTATTCCACAGTAAAAAGCGGTACTGATACCCAGTGCAGAGGTGCAAATATTAAACTCATTTTATTGATGAGGAAACTAGGGTTATATAACTTATAAAGTAACTTGAGAAAGATGAAAACTCAAGTCCGCGTGACTTCAGAACACTCAGTCTCTACACAGGGATGAGTTGTTTTAAATCATTTCCCCCATCTGTCCGTCTGTTTTCTTTATGGCCAGACTTTTTGAAAGAGAGATCTTACTCCATGTCTCACTTCACTTGCTTACTGTCCTCCTCCCAGGGAAACAGTGTGGCCACCAATGATCTTTCTTTCTTTTTAAATACCTGCTTTGTTGAAATAATAATTTATATACCATAACACGTACCATTATGAAGTGCACAATTCGGAGACGTTTAGTGTCACGGTGCTTCCTGAATTTTGTGTATAATGGGCTCCTTTCAATCACTTCATGTTGGATCTTTCCATGGCATTGGAAGTTGCTGACCATTCCCTCCTGAATACTCCATCCTCACTCACCCCTGTTCTCAGTCTCTCATTCTTCTCCTACTTACACTCAATAGTTGTTTTACGGTCTTTGTGG
Source organism: Hyperoodon ampullatus (assembly GCF_949752795.1). Taxonomy (NCBI): domain Eukaryota; kingdom Metazoa; phylum Chordata; class Mammalia; order Artiodactyla; family Ziphiidae; genus Hyperoodon; species Hyperoodon ampullatus. The sequence continues at coordinate 20,763,303 of NC_136914.1, read as the reverse complement.
GCTTGTCTTCCTTGACCCACTTTTTCAGTGTTGGTTTTGGGTTACTTCTCAACACTGAGAGACCTTGTGACTTCAGGAACCACCTGTGTTGGTATATGGCTCACAAATCTCTGTTTCAGTCATTTATACAACACATATTTATTGTACATTTGTTGTGTGCAAGGCTAGTTTAGGCCCTTGAAATCTATGTCTATTGGAAAGAGACAAGCAGTAACAGTCAAATGATAAAGAAGGAAGTGTACAATTTTAAATTGTAGGGTAGTGGTAGGCTTCACTGAGAAGGTGCCTTTTTTATTTTTATTTTTTTAATTTATTTTTTATCGAAATATAGTTGAATCACAATGTTGTGTTAATTACTGCTGTACAGCAAAGTGACTCATTTATACGTACAAATGTATATATATATATACACACACACGCACACACACACATTCTTTTTCATATTCTTTTCCATTATGGTTTATCAGTATATATACAATAGAATGGATAAACAACAAAGTCCTACTGTATAGCACAGAAAGTGCCTTTTGAACAGAGACTTAGAGGGTGAAGGAGTTAGCCGTGAAACTGTCTGCAAGAACATACCAGGGCGGGGACAGCAAATAGAAGGACACTAAGGGCAAACTTGTCAGGCACATTGAAAGAATACTGAGTACAAGTGGGCTGGAGGTAAGCAAGTGAGGGGAGCTGTAGTTGCTGTCAGAGACATAATGAGCGGACAGATCAAGCCTTTATAGATTAGAAAGATTTTGGCTTTTGCTCTGAGTAACATGGGGAAGCAGTGCAGGGTTTTGAGTAGCAGATGGATATGATCTGAGTGATCTTTTTGGAGTGACTACTGTGGTTTCTGTGTTGAGACTAGACTATATGGTGACAAGATTTGCAGCAGGACAATAGTGATGGAAGGCTGCTGAATTGATGCAATCTTCATTGCTTCTCTATTCTAGATCAGTACGTTCAAGTCCCTATTGAATGTAGTCACTTGGATGTAACACAGATACCTCAAGTTTATCACGTCCAAAACTAAATCCATCTTTTCTTCCTAGTTTCTGGTTTCAAAGCTGTTCCTTCTTTCTATAACCTGTCTTAGCAAAAGAACAGCTATGCAAAATAGGAGGCACTTTTGCCTTTTTTTTTTTTTTTAAAGACTTCATTTTTTTTAAGAGCTGTTTAAGGTTCACAGCAAAATTGAGAGGAAAGTACAGACATTTCCAGTATGTCTTCCACACCCATCCGTGTATAGCCTCCTCCATTATCAACATTACCCACCAGACTGGTACATGAGTCATAATTGATGAACCGGCATTGATACATCATAATCACTCAGTGTTCATAGTTTATGGTCCGCTCTTGGTGTTGCTCATTCTGTGGATTTGGATAAATCCATAATGACATGTTTCCCTTATTTTGGTGTCACACAGAGTATTTTTACTGCCCTAAAAATCCTCCGTGCTCCACCTGTTCATCCCTCCTCCAAACAACTCCTGGTATTTTTACTGTCTTCATAGTTTTGTCTTTTCCAAAATGTCATTTAGTTGAAGTCATACAGTATGTAGCCTCTTCACATTGGCTTCTTTCACTTAGTAATATGAATTTAAATTTCATTCATGTCTTTTCACATGGCTTGATAGCTAATTTTTTTAATATTCATGGCTTAATAGCTAATTTTTTTTTAAGGTTCCATTGTCTAGATGTACCACAGTTTATCCATTTACCTACTGAAGGATCTTTTGGTTGCTTCCAGGTTTGGGCAGTTATACATAAAGCTTCTATAAACATCTTGTTTTTGTGTGGACATAGGTTTTCAACTCCTTTGTGTAAATAATGAGTGTGATTGCTGGATAATATGGTAAGAGTATGTTTAATTTTGTAAGAAGCCTCCAAACTGTCTTCCAAAGTGGCTGGATCATTTTGGATTCCCGCCAACAATAAATGAAAGTTCTTTCACATCCTCCCCAGCATTTGGTGTTTCAGTGTTCTGGATTTTGGTCATTCTAACTGATGTATAGTGGTATGGCGTATCATTGTTGTTTTAATTTGCATTTCCTTAATGGCATATGAATTGGAGCATTTTCCATATGCTTATTTGCCATCTGTGTATCTCCTTTGGTAAGGTGTCTGTTAAGGTCTTTGGCCCATTTGGGTTCTTTTTTTTGTTGATTTTTAAAAGTTCTTTCTATATTTTGGATAACAGTCCTTCATTAGATGTCTTTTGCAAACATTTTCTCCGTCTGTGGCTTGTCTTCTCATTCCCTTAATATTGTCCTTCTCAGAGCAAAAGTTATTAATTTTAATGCAGTTCAGCTTACAAATTATTTCTTTCATGGGTCATGCCTTTGATGTTTTATCTAAAAAGTCATCATATCCCAGGTCATAAGGTTTTCTCCTATGTTATCTTCTAGGAGTTTTACAGTTTTACATTTTACATGTAGATCTGTGATCTGTTTTGAGTTAATTTTTGTGGAGGATGTAAGATCTGTGTCCACATTCATTTTTTTTGCTTATGGATGTTCAGTTGTTCCATCACCATTTATTGAAAAAACTGTCTTTGCCTCATTGTTTTGCCTTTGCTCCTTTGTCAAAGATCAGTTGACTCTACTTAAGTGAGTCTATTTCTGTGCTCTCTTTTCTGTTCCGTTGATTTGTCTATTCTTTCTCCACACTGTCTTGATTGCTATGGCTTTATAGTAAGTCTTGATGTTAGGTAGTGTCAGTCTTCCTACTTAGTTCTTCAGTGTTGCGTTAGCTGTTGTAGGTCTTTTGCCTGTCCATATGAACTTTAGTATGTGTTTGTTAATATCCCAAAATATAACTTGCTGGGATTTTGGTTGAGATTGCATTGAATCTATAGGTAAAGTTGGGAAGAACTGACATTTTGGCAGTATTGAGTCTTCACACCTTAGACTCTTTATGCATTCTTTACCGTATAGTCAAATCAAAGACAAAACCCTTTATTTTTTTATAGGACATACCAGTCCTTTTAATTTTGTCCACTGATTTCCGCTGATTAATTTCTTCATCTCATCTTCTTGCTACCCCTTAAAACTCAATATTAAAATTCTAGGGCTTCTCTGGTGGCGCAGTGGTTGAGAGTCCGCTTGCCGATGCAGGGGACACGGGTTCGTGCCCTGGTCCGGGAGGATCCCACATGCCGTGGAGCGGCTGGGCCCGTGAGCCCTGGCCGCTGAGCCTGGGCGTCCGGAGCCTGTGCTCCACAACGGGAGAGGCCACAACAGTGAGAGGCCAGCGTACGGCAAAAAAAAAAAAAAAAAAAATTCTAGCAGTTCCTTGAGAGAAATGTAGGCTAAGAGATTCCTTTCTGACTTTGTGAGGGCACTGCTTAGTTCATTTCCTGGCCTAGCCTGGGCTGCCTCTACTGTTTATTTAAGTAACTGATATAAAGGTAGTATGTGGTACTGTTGTCCAGTCAGATAGTTTTAATGGAGTCAGTGTCCAGATTCTCAACTTCTGCATGAATTTCTCTTTATTAATATTGATCTGCCTAAGAGAAATGCTTTATTCACAACATTCTTTCTCTTACTTTACAAAAGAAGACACACCCTTATCCATCCGAAATCATACTATAGTACATTGTCCTGGGATCATAGAAAAATTAGCAATTAAACAATTTTAATTAATGTCTTATATTTTTGTTGTGGAGAAGTATGATAGAGTGAAAAATGAAAGGCTTTTAATTACAAAATACATTACGTAAGAATTCTCTGAGGGGGCTTCCCTGGTGGCGCAGTGGTTGAGAGTCCGCCTGCCGAAGCAGGGGACACAGGTTATGCCCCAGTCCGGGAAGATCCCACATGCTGCAGAGCGGCTAGGCCCATGAGCCATGGCCGCTGAGCCTGTACGTACAGAGCCTGTGCTTCGCAATGGGAGAGGACACAGCAGTGAGAGGCCCGCATACCGCAAAAAAAAAAATAAAATAAATAAAATGGAAATAAAGGTCGAGAAAATTAAATAGTAATGTAAAATTTTCAGCTGTTGAAAGAAGAGTCTATTCATGTATTTTTTAAATGGATAATGGTTTTATTACCGTGGATTTAGGTTCTATTGAGTATTCTTAAAATAGTTGATATAAATTTTATTTTATTTCCAATTGGGTGGAAATTAAATTCTTTTCAAGTACATATTTTACCACAAGTGAAAAATTGTAGATGTTAACTTGGTAATGTGTGAATGGTTATGTATTTTTTCAAAATTCTTTTAAGGGTCTGTGAATAAAACTAGTTGAAGACTACTAGCCTACTGTATAAAACCCAAGTTTTAATTTATTTTTAGTTATTTTTTTTAAAGATTTATTTATTACTTATTTATTTATTTTATTTTTGGCTGCCTCGGGTCTTAGTTGCGGCACATGGAATCTTTGTCGGGCATGCGGGATCTTTCATTGCGGCGTGTGGACTCTTTGTGGTGAGCCAGCTTCTCTCTAGTTGTGGCGCGCAGGCTCCAGGGTGCGTGGGCTCTGTAGTTTGTGGCACACGGGCTTAGCTGCCCCGCGGCACGTGGGAACCTTAGTTCCCTGAACCAGGGATTGAACCTGTGTCCCCTGCATTGTAAGGCAGATTCTTTACCACTGGACCACCAGGGAAGTCCCTAAAACCCAAGTTTTTAAACCTGGTATATAAAACCCTTCATCACCTTTCTCCTTCTAGACCTTTTTCTTTTTTTTTTAATTTGAACTTTTCCTGCTTCACATTATGTGCTCCAGCAAGAAAGAACTTGCAAGTTCCATAGCATCCTTTTTCCTGCCTGTTTGTCTTTATTGTTATTCTGTCTCATCTTTGCCTCACTTCTGCCTAATCGTTTTTAAAAAAAATTTTATTAGAGTATAGTTGATTTACAGTGTTGTGTTAGTTTCAGGTGTACAGCAAAGTGAATTTGTTATACATATATCCACTGTTTTTCAGATTATTTTCCCATATAGGCCATTACAGAGTATTGAGCAGAGCTCCCTGTGCTCTACAGTATGTCCTTATTAGTTATCTATTTTATATATAGTCGTGTGTCCCAATCTCCCAATTTATCCCACCCCCTCTTTCCTCCCTAATTTTTTTTTAAGGTCCCATTGTCTAGATGTACCACAGTTTATCCATTCACCTACTGAAGGATCTTTTGTAAGTTTGTTTTCTACATCTGTGACTCCATTTCTGTTTTGTAAATAAGTTCATTTGTACCCCTTTTTTAGATTCCACATATAAGCAATATCATATGATAATTGTCTTTCTCTGTCTGACTTACTTCACTCAGTATGACAATCTCTAGGTCCATCCATGTTGCTGCAAATGACATTATTTTGTTCTTTTTTATGGCTGAGTAATATTCCATTGTATATATGTACCACATCTTCTTTATCCACTCATCTGTCGATGGACACGTAGGTTGCTTCTGTGTCTTGGCTATTGTAAAAAGTGCTGCAGTGACCATTGGGGAACATGTATCTTTTCGAATTATGGTTCTCTCGAGTATATGCGCAGGAGTAGGATTGCTGGATCATATGGTAGCTCTATTTTTAGTTTTTTAAGGACCCTCCTTACTGTTCTCCATAGTGGCTGTACGTTTATATTCCCACTGGATGTGTAGGAGGGTTTCCTTTTCTCCACACCCTCTGTAGCATTTGTTTGTAGATTTTTTGATGATGACCATTCTGACCGGTGTGAGGTGAGACCTCATTGTAGTTTTACTTGCATTTCTTTAATAATTAGTGATGTTGAGCATCTTTTCATGTGGTTTTTGGCCATCGATATGTCTTCTTTGGGGAAATGTCTATTTAGATCTTCTGCCCATTTTTTGATTGGGTTGTTTGTTTTTTTGATATTGAGTTTCATGAGCTGCTTGTATATTTTGGAGATTAATCCCCTGTTGGTCTCTTCATTTGCAAATATTTTCTCCCATTCTGAGGGTTGGCTTTTCGTTTTGTTTATGGTTTCCTTTGCTGTGCAAAAGCTTTTAGTTTCATCAGGTCCCATTTGTTTATTTTTGTTTTTATTTTCATTACTTTAGGAGGTGGATCCAAAAATATCTTGCTGTGGTTTATGTCAAAGAGTGTTCTGCCTATGTTTTCCTCTAATAGTTTTATAGTATACAAACTTACATTTAGGTCTTTAATCCATTTTGAGTTTATTTTTGTGTATGGTGTTAGGGAATGTTCTAATTTCATTCTTTTACATGTAGCTGTCCAGTTTGCCCAGCACCACTTACTAAAGAGGCTGTCTTTTCTCCATTGTATATTCTTGCCTCCTTTGTCATAGACTAGGTGACCATAGGTGCACGGGTTTATCTCTAGACTTTCTATCCTGTTCCATTGAGCGATATTTCTCTTTTTTTGCGCCAGTACCATACTGTTTTGATTACTTTAGCTTTGTAGTATAGTCTGAAGTCAGGGAGCCTGATTCCTCCAGCTCTGTTTTTCTTTCTCAAGATTGCTTTGGCTACTCATGGTCTTTTGTGTTTCCATGCAAATTGTAAAATTTTTTGTTCTAATTCTGTGAAAAATGCCATTGGTAATTTGGTAGGGATTGTATTGAATCTGTAGATTGCTTTGGGTAGTATGGCCATTTTCACAATATTGATTCTTCCGATCCACGAATATCATGTATCTTTCCATGTGTTTGTGTCATCTTTGATTTCTTTAAGATGCAGAAGTCTTGATTGAGGAATCAAGACTTCCCCCACTTCAGACTGACTCAGGAGCTAGTGTTCCATGCACCCTTGCCGCCATCCTAGTCTGCATCACTGTACTAACACGTTGTTTTGTCATTAGCCTTGTTTTTTTTTTTTTTTTCCTTTCTTGGGTGTAGGAACTGTGTTTCCTCTTGGGCTCCTCAGCACCTCACTATATACCTCTGCTGGTATTAAGTTAATTTATTGGGAAAATGTTGATAATTGAACCAAACAAGGAAAAGTAGATTTCAACTGTTAGAAAGTTAATTCTTATGTGTAACTTTTTGGGGGAGTCAATTAAGCTGTTAAAGGCTATTTTTGTTTTATGCTCGTTATTTGTCTAGGTGTAATATTTGCCCTTACAGATAAGGTTTTTGGTAAGATTTCATCTGAAAATCAGAGTTTGAACCTAAAAATGAGCTTAGGAACCATTCTTGTAGTAGAAGGGGAACAGAATTGTGAGCAATAAGGCAAGAACGTCTAGTTTTGGCCCTGCCACAAACTTGCCATGTGATTGTGGGTAAATTAACTGGTCTGGGGGTCAGTTTTATCATCTATTAACTGAGTAAGTGCCCAGATTATTTCTTAAGTGTCCTTTACTCTTGATTTAATAAAGAGAGGAAATTTCAATTAAGTAAACATATGATTTTTCTTGGCAAGAAGAATAAAAAATATGGGCTTGATTTATTTTCTAATCATTCATACCGTGGACATTATATGCGCTATATGTAGATAATGCTGACCTTGTTTATATCACCTACAAATTACATAGTCGTGACTTAGATTTCATCTTTAATTTTTTTTTAATAATACCTTTTTCAAAATTTTATTTTATTTTTGGCTGTGTTGGGTCTTTGTTGCTGTGCACGGGCTTTCTCTAGTTGCAGTGAGCGGGGGTTACTACTCGTTGTGGTGCACGGGCTTCTCATTGTGGTGGCTTCTCTTGTTGTGGAGCACAGGCTCTCGGCACACGGGCTCAGTAGTTATGGCTCGTGGGCTCTAGAGCACAGGCTCAGTAGTTGTGGTGCACAGGCTTTGTTGCTCCGCAGCATGTGGGATCTTCCCAGACCAGGGATCGAACCCATGTCCCCTGAATTGGCAGGTGGATTCTCAACCACTGCGCCACCAGGGAAGTCCCCTTAATTTTTAAAAAAATAAAATAATTCAATTGTGATGATTGAAAATCTAGAAGTATTTCATAAAACATGCTGATTCATATAATTTCGAGATTATATTTTAGCTTCTTTCACCAAATATTTAATTTGATCAGATTAATATTATACTTTCCTGGGCACTTCTATCATTCTGGAAATGAATTTATTTATGTTGACACATTTCTTTGTGGCCAGTTACTCAGTCACTGTAGCCTTATTCAATGAGAAGCAATATTAAAAACAATTGCAAAAATGCTTTCCTACGTCTTTTGGTTATTCATAGTAAGTAGTAGTTCAGTTTTATAAAGCTTGATTGAATGGCATTTAGGTATGACTTTTATAAAGGATTTGAAATTATGTTGTTTGGCCAAAACAAAGACAGTATTTCCTCTCTTGTCTTTCACTCCACCCAGCCCCCCTTTTCTCCACCTGCTTGAGGAAAACTATTTCTTCAGACAAACCTCATAATTGCCCTTCTGTGCCTGATTTGGGCCTCAGGAAAGGCCCATAGCATCTGTAAAACTGGCAGCAAAATGGTATTTCCAGGCAGGCACAGGATTGCTGGGTAGTGAGCCAATCCACAGCTTTGTCTGAGCAGCTGAGAACTTTGCTGGAGTATTACCACGGTGTTCAGTAACACAGACCTGTGCCATGAGCAAGTAAAGCACTGAGCACGTGTCAGGGTCAATATTTATAGACCACTACGTAGCTGCCTTGCAGGGAGAGAAAACGGGAGCGAGAAACATACAGCCAGAGGGCAAGGAAAGAAAGACTTCAGTGGAGGGAACTTTAATTTCCAATTTTTTTCTTAAAAATTTCTTTTTAATTATCAGGTTCGAACTTCTGCTGAATCACAACCTTTTGCCGCTGAGCTATGACAAGAGTGGAAACAAAAAGTTAAACGAGCAAGCCTGCTATACGTAAGAAGGTAAGTAATTAGCCAGTTCAGTCTCGCTTTTACTGGTAAACTCCATCTCCCTGTTGGCTGCTCTACATCAGTAAGCAGAGGGCTGTGTGGCACATTAAAGCTGATGTGGAGGGGCTGCCTGCTGGTTAAGTGTTCTTGGTGGCAGTGTAGTTTCGTATTCTGCTCTTAAGAATGCTGTGCACAGTCATAATACACTTAAATGGTGTGGGTGGTGGGAATGGCTCTTGAACACTGATTTCATGGTATGTCCTGTCAGTAAATTTCTCCTTCTTCATTCTGTCAGACTTGACGTCTTCTGATTGGTAAATTCGTGTTTACTTTTTTATATTGCTATTAAAACATGAATATTAGTGAGTTTATAGTGGAGGGTGTTCTAGAAGTGGAATAGGGGAAGAATTCAGATGAATGTGTGAAGATGTTGTAGACACTATCAAAATGTGCAGGCTGTGAATGTGAGTAACATGGAGTCTTTTGAAAAGGAAGCCACTGTCCATTTGACAGCACATTAAAGTGAAATAATGACTCCTTCTGGGAATGGAGAGAAGCAGGAGTGATGAAAAGTAAGAACAGACTTCTTCATCCAAGGTGCAAAGGACTCAGCATTTAGAGTTTCTCTGCATGTCCAAGTGACTTGCTAGGTTGGTTCCTTGCAAAATGTGGTTCTCTAGTAAAGATATTAAATTAACATCTCTTGCCCCACATCAGTAGTTGTTTTCCTGTCATCACAGGTAGAACTTTGACACATGCTTCTCTGTGGGACCGTAGTGTGATTGCATATTCATTTATCATCATTGTTTTGCATATCCCAGATTGACATTAAAAGCAGTGGTGCTGAAGGGGACAGAAAGGAATTGTTTTCTATGTGTTTTCTGATTTAGAACACGCATGAAATTTATATACTTATGTGTTCAATGTCTACTACACATGACTCGGAAAGTAATATGTTGCTTTACTATAGGTGTAACTAGATAAAACTTACGTACTGACAGAGTGAAAGTTTCCCTGTTGTTGGTTTTTTAATTGTGGCAGAGAAGCATTAGCATGGTATTTAAAATTTTTAGGTTAGGTTAGAGATGGCAATTATAGTTCCAAAGGGTTTTTTGTATTACATATTTAAGTTAAAAACAAAAATGACATGAAAGCTGTTGTAGAGCTTAAACTGTAGAACAATAGAGATATAAGGAAAAGATAATACTCTGGCATAGGTTTTGTATTAAGGTGAATATTCAGGAACCAGCTTATTCTAAAATGGGATAAATCATGTCCAAAACAGCAGGTGGAATAGGTCTAAATGTAAAGTAGATATCTTAAAATGAGGCCCATAGTTGTAGAGTATCATTGTTGTTGAATCACATAAAATTTTAAAAATAATCCAGAATGCTTCAAAATCAGTTTTATTAATTCAGATGTGCCTTAAGGCTAATCTGATATCTAAATTTCAACTGTATTTTAACATTCATTTAATGCTTGTTTTAGCCTCTGCATCAAGCATTTTCTTTTTACTTTTTCGGGTATTGCCTACCCTTTTATTAATGGGTTTGATTTAGATTTTTGCCAATAATATGTTTATTTTGAAAAGGCAACCATGGTTGATGTAGAATGAGCATTACTCAGATTTTTCTTTGCTACTGCCTTTGGGTAATATATCATGATCAATATTGTAATTTCAGTTCTTTATTTAATACCTTTTACTCATTCACTTTATATGTTGAATAAATAACATGATATTCAATCAATGATAATTGATTCCTTATGCCTTTTAAAATTCATTTTTATTTGTTCCGGTGTTTTGTTTCTGAAGTACCCTGTGGAAACCTTTGTCAGAGAACAGCCTAATAAAAATTACTACAATAAAAATAAACTAAAGAAAGTCTTCCCTTTAATCAAGTGAGGAAATAGAAAATTGTGATATTGGTTGACAGTGTCTAAAATGGGATGTAGTTTGGTTGAAGACTGGTTGAGCATTTTAAAACTTGAAACACCATCTCAATATTATTTTTGAATTTAATGTCAATCCTGATATTGGTTATTTGTCACATTTGTAAATAACATTCATATGTAGACATATAAAAATGGTTTGGGCATCTTTTGTATCACGTTTTAACTATCTGTTGAAGTAAGATTAGTGAATTTAGCTCGAAATGTTAATATTAACCCCCTAATGGATCTCACTGCCCCTGCTCTCATTTGCTGTACGCCCAGTCCATATGCTATACTACCCTTAGAGATATCAGTTTCCCACCCTGATGAACCCTTCACTTCCTGCTAAAGCCCTCCCATCCCTGGCTCTCTATTGCTTGTAGATAAAGGTCAGCTTTCTTGGCACGGCGAGTCTGGTGAGCTGCTTCTTCATCTAGCTGCTACTTTTGTTCTATATTCATCTTCTGCTATTCCTTCTGGGCTGCTTTTCACATCTCGCTTTTCTCCACCCATGAGAGTATTCCCCTTCCCTCTGTTTTATGCTCCAACATTATTGAATATCTTGTATTTCTCAAAACAATCCATACTGTTTTACTCCTTTCTGGAGTTGTTTATATTGCTTCCTCTATCTTGAAACACCCTCTTCCTGGCCTTTGGCTTTCAGCCTCAATGCAGGTATCCCTTCCCAGATGCCCTGCCTGTCCACTGTCAGCCTCTGTGGTTTGGTCTCCTGTACAGACCATTGTCACAGCACTTCTGCAAAGTCGATGATACAGTGTTTCTGTTTTCCCTTATGAGTTTGTGAGTTAATTGTAGCCATGTTTTAAAATTAATTCTTTTATGTTCCTCCAAGACCTAGCATAAAGCAGACATTCAAGAACTTGAACTAAAGAAAAAACTTATCATATTTATTTTAAACCCACTTTTCTTTATAGACTTTTTATTTTAATATAATTTAAAACTTTGATTAGTTGGATTGAAGGAGAAGTCCTTTAAGTAGTTGGTAAAGTCTTTTGAAACAGTAACAATACTTAAAAAATTCATTTCTCTTTCTATCAACAGTTATAGTTATGTGTGTTCATCCATGCAAGTAGATATTTATTGAACTCATAAACCATTTGAATGACAGAAGTTCAAAATTATATTCGTCAGCACATACAAATTCAGGATATATAGCCTCCAGATGTTGTTTAGTTAATTTCATGAAATATGTCAACAAAATCACCTAGTTGCTGTACCCACATGGACTGCTGTGATAAATTAAATGATGCTCTAGCAAATTGAAGACAGTGTTACACCTTCCAAAAGGCCCAGAGTGAATTTCAGGAGAGAATGGGTCCATCCTCATGTATCCTAAAGAATTACAGAGTGGAATGACTCTCAACATTACGAATAAAGTTACACCTCCTAATTTTATTTCCTATTGTAGAGAAAGTTAAGAATTTAAGGAAATAATAGAAAATCATGGCTTAAAAAATTCTCAAACCTGAAAGGTGATACTTCATTTCAGTCAGAAGAAGAATTTTCTCCTCAAAATAGAAATATTGAAAGAAAAGAATGTCAGTGTTTTAAAAAGTACTTGAGAAATAGCAGCTGTTTCTTTTAGTTGTGATACTCAATAAAATTTTATTTTGTCTTTAATGGTGTTTTATTTCCCCACCATACATAAAAATACAAATGATTTCATATACAAAGTAAGTATACAAGAATCAAAGGTAAAGCTTTATGCACAATTTAGAGTAATTCACAACTTTCCTTACTTTGATTATTTTTACTTCTCCGTGTGCTCTGCCAGTGGTTTCCACTGCTGTTGAAGCCTTATAAACCTCTCCCAGCTATTGAATATGACTCTTCTGTTTGTTTAACCTTGAATTGTATCTGTCTTAGGAATGAAAACAAGATTGGTATTTTCATAGGGAAATTTTGTAGCTTTTTAATTTGCTTGGAATGGACCATAATTCAATCTGTAATTTTTCTTCAGATTTATTTTGCCCACATAAGTATTTCTAGTTAAATAGGTATGGATAAGGTGCCTTACCAAAGAGTTATAGGTATAAATTTTATGTATCTTGCTGGCTTATCAAGTAATATAAATGTTATAAAACTGGAAGGGCAGGGGTTTCTATGGTCATGGACTTAGAAATGTACCTTGTTCCCATAAGCCGGTGATGAGAAAAACCTGAGTTTGCCTCAATATTAAAAGATTACAAATGTAGAAAATAAACTTATGGTTACCAGGGGGTAAGGGGGAGGGATAAACTGGGAGATTGGGATTGACATATACACACTACTCTATATAAAATAGATAACTAATAAGGACCTACTGTATAGCACAGGGAACTCTACTCAATACTCTGTAATGGCCTATATGGGAAAAGAATCTAAAAGAGAGTGGATATATGTATAACTGATTCACTTTGCTGTACATCTGAAACTAGCACAACACTGTAAATCAATTATACTCTAATAAAATTTCTAAAAAAAGATTATAGGGCTTCCCTGGTGGCTCAGTGGCTGAGAATCCGCCTGCCGATGCAGGGGATACGGGTTCGTGCCCCGGTCTGGGAAGATCCCACATGCCGCAGAGCAGCTGGGCCCGTGAGCCATGGCTGCTGAGCCTGCGTGTCCAGAGCCTGTGCTCCGCAATGGGAGAGGCCACAACAGTGAGAGGCCCGTGTACCACAAAAAAAAACCATAAACAAAACAAAACAAAAGATTATAGCAAAACCAAACAAAGGCAAAAAATAGCACCACTACCACCACCAAGCAGAAGAGGTCAGAGAACTTTGGTTGGAGTGAGGCATAAATAATTTTGCCAGAACAATCAAGTATTTTATTATTAGCCACTTAGCTGGCCAATCAGTGTTTTTCTGTAGCTATGGATGGCATAGAATTCATAGAACATGAAAGGAGAAGAATGAATTAATCATGGAAGTGGAACCTTCAAACTCTTCTACTTCAGCTGTTTTATTTTTTATTTTTTATTTTTATTTTTTATTTTTTTTGCGGTACGCGGGCCTCTCACTGTTGTGGCTTCTCCCGTTGCGGAGCACAGGCTCCGGACGTGCAGGCTCAGCAGCCATGGCTCACGGGCCCAGCCGCTCCACGGCATGTGGGATCTTCCCAGACCGGGGCACGAACCTGTGTCCCCTGCATCGGCAGGCGGTCTCTCAACCACTGTGCCACCAGGGAAGCCCAGCTGTTTTATTTTATAGATATGGGCAAATATAGTACAAAGTGTTAACGTAACTTGCCAAACATCAGCTTTTAAAGTAGCTCCTTAGGATTTTGATTAAAAAAAATACATATTTGTAAGGCCAGTGTTTTATCATTGTGGCTTTTCCCGTCTGTTTGTAATTGCTCTTTTTATTCTGTGTATTGCATGTAAAGCTTAATTGTTGTATCTCAGTGTTTTGTATTGTATTAGACTCCTTTGCATTATTTCATAACCCCTGAATAATTACTGAATAATAATAATAATAATTACTGAATAATAATAATTACTAAAGCCAGTAATTATTGCTTCCAACTGAGATGGAGGGCTTTTCCACTCATAATCATAGTTAAAAAAATATATATATTTTAATTACAAATATCCTTTCTGGCTTTCCTGATTTCTCCCACTCCCTTTGGTAGTACAGTTAGATTTATGCTCTCATAAACATTCTCCTTTTCAGTAGAACATGGCAGATAGTCCTAAAGCAAAAGACAGAAACAAATTTAATACTTTGATTCTATCTAAGAGCTTCTCATAGGGAATATATAGTTATATATTGTTCTACAGCTTTGTTTTAAGATGACTCTTCTTTCCACAGCTGGAAAATTTTTGATTACAACGAAACTCAGAGAACCAAATGTGCTTTTCTAGATTATTTTTACTTTCATCTAAGAGTCTTTTAAAAATGTAAATAATTAAAGGGGCAGAGAGGAGCAAAACAAACTTGTTTTGTACATGTCATCTTCTTGTAAGACCTTGCTTCTCTATTCCTGTCCCCACCACTCCCAAAGAAACTGGAGCTCTTTGGTTCCTTCCATTCTCATTAATATTAATGAGATAATATTAAGGTCCCTGGAAATAATTGCTTGTATATTTAAAGATGAAAGAGTTTTTGAGCAGATAGCTGAAGGTTGTTCTCAGCCTCAGCCTACGATTTCTATACCTTCCTCTCTCCTCCTGGCCTCACTCACAACAAAACCAAAGTGATTGCTTCTACCCATCTCTCCAGTCAATGAAACATGTCTGAATATTCCTTAGTCACTATTTTCCATTGGATTGATACTTTTCATTTTAAATATGTATTATCTGTCTTCTCAAACTCTTGCCTGCTAAGAGATTTATGATTGTAAAATCTTTGCTAACATGATAGTGGAAAGTGATATTTTATTTATGTTTGTAATTGCTAGTTAACATGCATCTGAGGGGATTATTGGTTATTACCATTTTAATTTTTATGATTTATCTATTTATATACTTATTCTTTTTTCAGAGGCTGTTTGTCTCATTGGTTTAAAGGGTATTTTTTTTTAATCAAAGAATCTTGATTCTTTAAAGTCCTGTTAGTTGTAACTGTTTTTATAAGCTTTTTTTTTTTTTTTTTTTTTTTTTTTTTTGCGGTACGCGGGCCTCTCACTGTTGTGGCCTCTCCCGTTGCGGAGCACAGGCTCCGGACGCACAGGCTCAGCAGCCATGGCTCACGGGCCCAGCCGCTCCGCAGCATGTGGGATCTTCCCGGACCGGGGCACGAACCCGCGTCCCCTGCATCGGCAGGCGGACGCTCAACCACTGCACCACCAGGGAAGCCCTTCATAAGCTTTTGATTACTTTAAAATTTTGTTTTATGTGGTTTGAAATACAAGTGTGTTTGAAATATCTTAGTAAAGCTAAACAATATTTTCTTCATCTCCTTTGAAACTTAGAATGCTCTTTACAATTCAGAAATATGAAAAACATTTTCTACATTTTTATGGTTTATTTAACTGTTAATTCTATGATTCACAAGGAATTTACTAACTAATTACTTCAGTACTTTTGTTGAATCATTAGTCCCGTTTCCCACTTTTTTCTGAAGTCAACTTTAACTTGTACTTCAGTGGTACAAATTTAAATCTTTGTGTTACCTCTCAATTTGTATTCCATTTAAACTTTATCTCTAAGGAATAAAAGTTCATGTTTCTTATTAAATAAGATTTAAGCACTGGAACATGTTAGGGTGCTGTGGGACTTGTCATGTTCCTTGAAATTACTGTAGACAGGAGGCTGCATTTATTACTTATGTTAAAGCAGACATAATAAGAATATGAATCTGTGTGAGTGAGAATTTATGCATTAATAATTGTCACCATTTATCAAGGGTTTCTTGATAATATATCTGGCCTTCTACCATGAACTGTAACTATATGATTTCATTAAATCCTTGTAACAGGCCGTTGAGTGACCTGTTCTGATTTTTTTTTCAGGATAAACTGAGACCCCAAGATGTAAAGTAGTTTGATCAGCCTCACATAGCTAATAAATGATAGGGTCATGATTTAAACTCAGATCTGACCAAAGTCCATCTTTTAGGGAATGGTTGCCAAATAGAGAATTTATGCTTTTGCCATGAATGTTAAGAGATGCAGGTCTCTAGGGGTTAGATGGTAGGAACCTTCCTAACTTGGGTCCATCTATGAAGAAATGAACTCAGGAACAATGGCTTTCAAAGTATAGAGGCAAGTCAATGAAATCAGCCATGTGAGGAACCTGCTATTTTTTTGGATTAGTGCTGAAGATACAAGAATCTCAAGATGGACAGAAATAACCCTATATTTAAATCAGTTTAAAATCAGCTAATTTTTTTTTAACTTCTTCAGATTTTCGTACCTCTATTGATTTTAGAATTGTCTTTCACTCCAAGCCAGCTTATTCAGTTCTCCCTCATAGACTTAACTCACAGCACCATTCCCTCCCTCACATACCTGCTTATGACCTTAGCAAGGAAACTGGCACAGAGCTGCCTGGCCAGCAGGCAGTGACTGTTCCATCTGGGTCTCTGTTTTTGTAACTACAGGTTTCATTCAGGGAAGACATGAGTCTCCCTAACCGGTAGCCTTTGCTATCATCTCTGTTTTAAGCTGCTCAGTTAAGGGACTCACAGTTGTTGTGGTATTTACAGCAGGAAAGGAAATTCTGGATGTTTTAGTATCATTAGAACTCAGTACTTATGCACTAATTGGTTACCTGGAATGGTGCAAAAGCATAGCTTTATCTGCTATGAATGGACTTAACTCATAAATATAGTTTGCGTTTATGTCAGAGGCGGGAATTCCTATATAAAAGTTTATACAGAGACATTTTCCATCTTAATTGTTTGTTATACATTAAGCCATCATGAAGGAATTTGTTTTCCTCTTTAACTCAAGGCAAACAATTTTGCTTAAAGATAATACAGGACTTTTTTCCCCCTTGGGTCACTCTGCCCTTTGTTGATACATTGGTGTATCTGTGCCAAGATTTACAGTACAGTTTATTGGAGTTTTGTTTATAGCCCTGCCTTGAACACTTGAAAATAAATTACACCTTTTAGTTAATAAGCAGGTTATTCTTATATTATTACTTGGAAAAGTATGCATAGTAAATATCTGTAATAATTAATAGTCTTAAAAATTCTCAGTAGTTATTCATATTATTCCTCCTTTTTTCATTCATCTTTTTTATTTTTATTTTATTTATTTATTTATTTTTTGCGGTATGCGGGCTTCTCGCTGTTGTGGCCTCTCCCGTTGCGGAGCACAGGCTCCGGACGCGCAGGCTCAGCGGCCATGGCTCACAGGCCCAGCCGCTCCGCGGCATGTGGGATCCTCCCGGACCGGGACACGAACCCGTGTCCCCTGCATCGGCAGGCGGACTCTCAACCACTGCGCCACCAGGGAAGCCCCTTCTTTTTTTATTTTTAAAAATTTTTATTTATTTACTTATTTGGTTGCGCTGGGTCTTAGTTGCAGCAGGCAGGCTCCTTAGTTGTGGCAGGTGGCTCCTTAATTGCAGCACGTGGGCTCCTTTGTTTTGGCAGGCAGGTTCCTTAGTTGTGGCTTGTGGGCTCCTTAGTTGTGACATGTGGCATGCATGTGGGATATAGTTCCCTGATTAGGGATCGAACCCCAGCCCCCAGCTTTGGGAGCATGGAGTCTTAACCACTGCGCCACCAGGGAAGTCCCTCATCCATCTTTTTTAGTCTCCTGTTTTACTTAAAGATGATAAGAACTGCACAGTGTATAGTTGGAACATAATTCCATAAATGCTTTCACACATTAATTCTGCACTTAAATATTGCCTTTTTCTGTATGTAAAATTCACTTCATTGAGAGTCTCTCTCTTTTTCATTTCTCTCTATACCACTTTTAACTTCAACAGCAGATTAATATATCATTATTCACAGTAGTAGCTTAGCTTACTAACCTTGAAATTTATTTCTGTGTTTGTTATCAAAGGCTTGTTGGCAAATCAAACTTAACAATAATAGAGAAGGAAAGCATGGTGACCTAGGACACACTGTTCTACTGAAGTAATTCAAGCTTCTTTGTGTAAAGATTTTTGTTTATTTGTCTTAAATTAGCCAGCATACAATGTGTATAGTCTTTTGAGTTACTCATTAATACTCCACATGTAATGTTTTAAAATTATTATTGGTAGAAATAGTTGATTATTTAGAATGATTTTTTTTTCTTGTACTGTTGCAGTCTAAAACAGATGGGTACAGCTCTCAAAGCACAAGTGTGAAGTTAAAATATGACTGTGAGGCCATGTGTTCTTAATTAGGGGAGCCTGCTTTTTGGTCAATTTGAAGCTGTTTGTTTGTTTTTAATTTAAGTATAGTTAATTTACAATGTTGTATTAGTTTCTGGTGTATAGCAAAGTGATTCAATAATATGTATCTCTATATTTTTTCAGATTCTTTTCCATTATAGTTTTTTACAAGATATTGAATATAGTTCCCTGTGCTCTACAGTAGGCCCTTGTTGTTTACCTATTTTATATATAGTAGTTTGTATCTGTTCATCCCAAACTCCTCATTTATCTCCCCATGCGTCCCCACAAACTTTCCCCTTTGGTAACCATAGTTTGTTTTCCGTATCTGTAAGTCTGTTTTGTATGTAAGTTCGTTTGTATCTTGTTTTTTTTTAAGATTCCACATATAATTAATATCATGATATTTATCTTTCTCTGTCTGCCTTACTTCACTTAGTATGATGATTTCTAGGTCCATCCATGTTGCTGCAAATGGCATTATTTCATTCTTTTTTATGGCTGAGTAATATTCCATTGTATATATCTACTCCATCTTCTTTATCCATTCATCTGTTGATGGACATTTTGGTTGCTTCCATGTCTTGGCTCTTGTAAATAGTGCTGCAATGAACAATTTGAACCTGTTCTTATACTGCATGTTCCCTCTTATAGAAAAGAAATGTGATATTTATGCTAACATGATTTCAATTTCTTAATAATTTAAACTGCATATGATTTGCCCAGAGGTTGAGAATCAATTTTTAAAATTTTGGTTAAATTTTAATACAATATTTTCTGTGATATACATATGTTTCTGTTTCTTAACTATATATTGTCAGTGGTGTTAACTGATGCTTTTAGAGACATAAGCATACTTCAGATCAAACACTGGTTTGCAGATACCGTAAGGCATGTGGAACACACAGATAGCCCTTGTCCTCTGCACTTCTACCCCATACGTACTGTAGGAAGGCTCATTTCTACATGTTGAGCAGTTCAACAAACAGGTTGACCTGGGATGACCTGGTGGCCAATACAGGATCACCCATCTAGCCCAGAGCCATGCAGGCTATCACTCCCCTCTCTCTTTCCCACTCTCTTCCCTCCCATCCTGCTTCCCCACTTGTTACTGTCTTCGTTTCCCTGCTCCCAGTTATCCATCGTACTAAATTGTTATTGATTTTAGCTTCAGCATTTTTCTTACCTTCCATCTTTCATCTATTCCCAGTTATTTCAGAAAACATCTTTTTGTGCAATTTGAAGAAAACCTTTCCAGTTTTAACAGAAATATTAATGCCTGGAAGTAAGAGAAACTTGTATCATAAAATGTTTAAGTTCGGGCTTCCCTGGTGGCGCAGTGGTTGAGAGTCCGCCTGCCGATGCAGGGGACACGGGTTCGTGCCCCGGTCCGGGAAGATCCCACATGCTGCGGAGCGGCTGGGCCTGTGAGCCATGGCCGCTGAGCCTGCACGTCCAGAGGCTGTGCTCCGCAACGGGAGAGGCCACATCAGTGAGAGGCCTGCGTACCGCAAAAAAAAAAAAAAAAAAAAAAAGTTAAAGTGCGATTAGTATATTTCACAATTTCCCTAAAGTCATTTACTCTCTGGTTTTATAATTAATGATAACTTGGTCAACATCTTGCCATGAATATTTGTATTTATGACAGTTTCATTTAACCCTTACTATAATTCTGGGAGGTGGTTATTATTGTCCATATATTTAAGATGAGGAAGCAGAAATTCAAGGTTAAATAATCATGCCTATGATCACACAGCTTGGCAAGTAGGAGGCATAGGATTGGAACCGAGTTGTTTCTGACTCTAAAAGCTTTACAGTATAATATATGACTTGCTTTTAAAATAGGTAATTTCACTTTCCTACTCCTATACATGTCTAAAGTTTGAGAAGTAGCACAGCTGTGCAGATGGCTTCCCAGTGTAACGGAGTTCCAAACCATAGGGCAGCAAGTCCATTTGCTACAAGGAAGACAAGGCTCTCTTGATATTTACCAACAGGAAAAGCAAATCTTATTTTTAGTATATTATTCTTGTTTCATCCAAAGGTTTTCTCACTTTTGTAGCTCTACCAAGGTTTCTTTATGCAAAGAGCTAACAAAACAAATACTTAGGAAAGTATATTCTTCCAAATAAATCAATGCTATGCTGCAAGATGTTTTTGAGGCAGGTTAAATCTTCATCTGTAAACTATACACTCTTGATTTCAGTTGGACTCTAATAGACTTTCTCATTAGTTTTAAATCACACTGCGATGGCATGGATTTTTAGATCACACCATTATAAAAATAGATATTTTCAGATTATTTGGATATGAGTTATGTTGCTTGTATAGATTAACTCTCTACCTTTGCCTTACTCTACTTTTCAGGAACTTTATTAGAAATTATGTGGGGCAGGAAATAACATTCAAACAAATAAATTTTATTTTTAGTCTAGTTAAGAAACCTGTTTTTTTTAATTTAAAGACTTGATATCAAAGAAATTAAAACTATAGATAAAACTGACCTTTAGGAATTACCTGTTGATTTTTTTCCATGACTGTTCTAACCCCGTATTTTTGTAAGATATAATTTAAGGTTATAAATTATAACTTCTGTTTGCAAAGTGTTTTACATTTTAAAAGCATTTTCATACCCAGTGTTGCTTTTGACCTTTTGCTCCCCCAAATGCTTTGAAGCAAATTATATGCATCTTATGAATGGAAAAATTAACATGAAGTGAGGGTGGGGTGACGATCCTAGGCTGAAAAAAGCAAAGTGTTTTGACCTTACCAGAATAGTTATTGAACTTGATTAGCTTAATTGTAATATACAAAATGTAAAGAAATAAGTATGTAAGTATATGTTAACCCACACCAGACTCTAGTAGAAATAATGAGTAGCAGGTTTATGTCGTTTAAAAAAATTATGAGAGTGTTAATATTGAGAAAGTTTTATAAATTTAATTTAGTTTCTGAAATGGAGAAATGAATTTAATATTATTATAGTGGCAGAACAGCTGTATTGAGTTCGTGGAATTATGTGGGAGTCTAGTTTGAGAACCACTGAATTATCACATAAAATTCTTAATCAGTATATACTGCAGTAGTAATATTTTCCTCAAGATTTTCATAAGCTGTGTTGGTACATCAATAAAGAGTTTATAAGGAATACAGCCCTGTTTAAATAAACTACTGAATGTTGTCTTACACTCTGTGGGGTAAAGTGATGACAGTATGACTATGAAGAGTTATATAAACTATATAAAAAGTCATAAGAATTTGAATGGAGTGAATTTATCAAATTGGTTTTCTTTTCTCAAAACTCTATTTGTTCTCACTTTCATCCTCTATAATGGTATACGGGGGCTTCAACTTCAGTGCATCCATCTATGCAGAAATTACCAGCCCATCTATCCTCTCTTCTTTTGAATCCCAGTGAACCTTGAATCTAAGTTGCCACTGTAATCAGTGATTAGCTATTCATATGGAAAACTATAATTGATCCCTACTCACTTCATTTCATAAACAGAAACAAATTCTGTATGGAAGAAAGAATTAACTATGAAAAACAATACCACTTTAAAGTATTTAGAAAAGGATATATTTATTATTTTAGAGTAAGATAAGAATTTCTTTAAACATAAACAGAGCAAACCATAAAAAGATTAATAAATTCAACAGGCTTAAAATTTAAACAGTATGTTCATCAAAGGGTAAGAAAAGTTGAAAACTGGTTTAGTGTGTAGAAGATTCTATAAATTAATAAAGTAAAATCAGCCGATATAAAAATGAACAGGAATTTCAAAAAGAGAAAATTCAGATAGTCAATGAACATGTGAAAGCTTGCTGAGCCTCATTAATAGTTAGAGAAATGTAAGTTAAAACTAGAGTGATATGCTGTTTCATATCCATCATGTTGTTGAAAATATAAAAGTCTGAAATATACCAAATGTTAGTGTGGATGTGAAGCAACAGGAACTCTCATTCACTGGGAATGGGAATGTAAAGCGGTACAGTTGAATTGGTAGGTTGAAATTGAGCATAGGCATACTCTTGCTCAGCAGTTCCGCCCCTAGGAGTATTTCCTGTGGAAATTTCTTGCTTGTGTGCCTTAGGAAACAGGTTATTATTTTTTATTGTAGTCTTGTATGTAATATAATATAGCAAAACACAAATAAAACAGATTTGGAAACAACCCAACAGACAGTAGAATGGACAAGTTGGGGAATATTTGTTTACAGTGGATTTAACATAATAGTGAAAACGAGTGAATCTGGATGACTCCCCAAAACATAATGTTGAATGAAAAAACAAGTCACAAAGAATACATACAACATGATTCCAGTTGTACAAACTTTGATCAGAGGCAAAACTGAGTAATATATTTTTGTGGAATCATTATGTATGTGATCTAACTAAATAAAGAAATCAAGGAAAAAATTAAAACAAAACTGAGGCTGTTGAATGTTCTAGTAGGAGGGAAGTAGTTTACGGGTTCAGGGAGGAGCCCAGAAAGCTTGGGTGTTATGTAAGTGGGTGATCCTTAAAAATTTTATTTGAAAGTATCATTATTTACAGTTATGTATTATAATTGATATATTATTATAAACAATGGATTTATATTATAAGTAACATTGTAAGTATCATTAATATATTATTAAAATGTAATTATGTAAAGTGCACACATATGAAATATTTCATAGTACAGTAAAAACAATTGGAGGAAAGGATTTCTTCCTTTTTGTCTTCAAAAAACCTTTTAAGTTTCAAGTTAATTTTAATCTGGGGATGCTACTTGGCCTTTATTTATTTTTATTGTTGTTTTAAATTTTATTTTATTTATTTTTTTATACAGCAGGTTCTTATTAGTTATCTACTTTATACACATCAGTGTATACATGTCAATCCCAATCGCCCAATTCATCACACCCCCACCCCCACCCCTGCTTTCCCACCTTGGTGTCTGTATGTTTGTTCTCTACATCTTTGTCTCTAATTCTGCCTTGCAAACCAGTTTATCTGTACCATTTTTCTAGATTCCCCATATATGTGTTAATATATGATATTTGTTTTTCTCTTTCTGACTTACTTCACTCTGTATGATAGTCTCTATGTCCATCCACGTCTCTACGAATGACCCAATTTCGTTCCTTTTTATGGCTGAGTAATATTCCATTATATATACTTACCACATCTTCTTTATCCATTTGTCTGTAGATGGGCATTTAGATTGCTTCCATGACCTGGCTATTTTAAATAGTGCTGCAATGAACATTGGGGTGCATGTGTCTTTTTGAATTATGGTTTTCTGTGGGTATATGCCCAGTAGTGGGATTGCTGGGTCAAATGGTAATTCTATTTTTAGTGTTTTAAGGAACCTCCATACTGTTCTCCATAGTGGCTCTATCAATTTACATTCCCACCAACAATGCAAGAGGGTTCCCTTTTCTCCACACCCTCTCTAGCATTTGTTGTTTGTAGAATTTCTGATGATGCCCATTCTAACTGGTGTGAGGTGATACCTCATTGTGGTTTTGATTTGCATTGCTCTAATGATTAGTGATGTTGAGCAGCTTTTCATGTGCTTCTTGGCCATCTGTATGTCTTCTTTGGAGAAGTGTCTATTTAGGTCTTCTGCCCATCTTTAGATTGGGTTGTTTGTTTTTTTAATATTGAGCTGCATGAGCTGTTTATATATTTTGGAAATTAATCCTTTGTCCGTTGATTCATTTGCAAATATTTTCTCCATTCTGAGGGTTGTCTTTTCGTCTTGTTTATTGTTTCCTTTGCTGTGCAAAAGCTTTTAAGATTCATTAGGTCCCATTTGTTTATTTTTGTTTTTATTTCCGTTACTCTAAGAGGTGGGTCAAAAAAGATCTCATTGTGGTTTATGTCAGAGTGTTCTGCCTATGTTTTCCTCTACGAGTTTTAGAGTGTCCAGTCTTACTGGGTCTTTAAGTCTTAAGGGTCATTAATCCATTTTGAGCTCCTTGGCCTTTATCTAGGTGCATGCAAGTTTGAAATTTTTCATAGTTTATACTTAGTACAACTCTTTTTGCCTGTTGGCTCTAATGTCCAGGAATTGTATCATTTGCACTGATTTCTCACTGTGTCATGATTTTCTGCTGGTAGTATTGTTTTCCAGTGGTGCCTATGCCTCACTGGCTTTTGGTCCTTCGTACATTCGTATTTCCTTAGCTCATTGACTCCCATGAGTTCAGTGGCAGGACTTTGAGCCCTCTCTTTTCAGGTTACTTTTTTCCTACAGTGTTTCTGGGGATCCTCAGGAATTTCCGTATTTGTTCACACACATGCCGGGCTACTTCGGGGGCCAATGCTATGGCCTTCTACAAAGCCGCCTTTCCTGACTCCAGGCTGCCATCTTCTGTACCATCTTTAGGGCTCTCTTCCTCGTAGCTGAGCCAGACCCCCTCAGTTGGGAGGTGTTGCTGCTTTACATCATTGCTGTTTATCACTATGCTCTAGATATTTTTGCTGCCACCGTGGATAATGGTGATCTTCCCTGGCCACCAGGTTATTTCTGCATCTCCAGACTGGTTGTCTGCTTGTTCCAGATTCTGGGGTGTGAGGTCTTGTCCGGCACCCATCAATTCTCACTAATGCTTGGACCCTGACAGTGTACACTCTGCTGCAAATTGAGAAGAGGAATAGCTGCCTTCCTACTGTTGTTAATCGCTCTTGTTTTGAGGACCTACAGCATGTTTGTTTAGGCCTTAAAGAGTTACAGATTTTGTGGAATTGTGTGTTCTGGTTTTACCTCTGTTCTTATGGAACACACATGTCCCCAAGGTCAATGGATCAGTAAGGGTTCTATTCACATTTATCAAGTTATTACCAGAAGCATTACTGTCTTCTGAATCTCGGGTCTTATTGCCAACTTTAACTTGCTGCTTCATTTCTTCCCTATGGATAATTCTCTCTCAGAGGTCCTGCTTCCAACTTAAAAATTTGCTTTTAGAAATTTTGCAATTCTGTTGTAGCTTTAGCCCTGAGATCAATTGATCAATCAGTGAATCTCAGTCTCTTCATCTCCTTTCCTCCCACTTCCTTCTTGCTCTTGCTTATACACACATATACAACCCTAGATTCTCAGGCATTCAGACATGCCTGTATATATCAAACTCTTATTGTGGATCAGGTTTAAGTTATTTCTCAGGTGGTTCCTCAGGCCCCAGATAAATCTGGTGGTGTACTACCTAGCTGGAGAGAATGAGGCCCTAACATACGTGTCACTGCATGTATCAGCATCTAAACCTTGAACCCAGTCTGGATCCCAATAAATACCGGTAACCATTATAGCAGCAGAGAGCAGCAGCAAGGGTAATTACATTTTATACATTATTTCGTTTAAATTGTATTAAAGTCTACAAGGTAGGTTTTATCATCCCAATTTTATGGGTGATGTAGCTGAGACTCAGATAACGTAACCGAAATTTAGATAAAGGGTAAAAAGTGGAGCTCAGCTACAAAATAGGGCTACTTGATTTGAAAGCCTGTGCTCTTAACCACAAAATTAGATGAAAAAAAATTTTAACACAAATTCAGTTCAGCACATTCTTTAAAATGTGATTTCAGGTACTGTTAGCTTCTTATTTTGAATATATCACCAAATATGTATTTTTCTATAAGAATATAATAATTTGTTTGAAAATAATGCAGTGGTGCAGTTTACTTTCCTGGGAAATGTTCAATTTGATGACACTCTGTTGTATTAGATGATACTAGGTACTTGAGAATCCATTCTGTAACAGTTGGGTATCCTGTCTACTAAACTGTAATCCTCAAAAGCTACAGTCTTTTCCCAACCAGTAAAATCTCTTTAGTCGACATTTGGTTACTTTGTCATTAAGAACTGTTAAGCGTCCATGAAATATTGCAAGTAAGTGTAATCTTTCAGTAAGCTTTCCCCCTGAATTATAAGTGGTATATACTTCTGGACAATAAGGAGCTTCATTTTTTTGAGCTTGGATTGTCTTGTAGAATGCTTCAGGGAAGAGTGATGAAAACTCTGTGAGAAGAAATATGCATCTTTATTGTAACATTTTAATGGAAAAAATTGAAATGATCTAAATGTTCATCCACAGTAGAATAGATAAATAACTGTATACATGAATAACTGTAGAGTTATGCACGTAAATGAATAAACTTGAGTTACGTTTATCAACATGGATTAATCATTAAAATATAATATTGAATAAAATAAAATAAGCTACTGAAGGACACATGGATTATGTCATTTACAGAAAATATTTTAAACATTCCATAAAGAGTATATATGGTTTATACTCATATATTCATATGCATATACATGCTGTATACACACATACATATATAGATAGTACACACACACACACACAACACACACATTAAAATATGTCTGACAATGATAAACAGCAAAATTAGGGTAGTGATTACCTGTAAAAGGAGGAGGAGGGTGTATGAGATTGGGATTGGCTGTACAGGGTTGTATCTGTAATGTTTGCTTTTTTAATCTTGATGATAAACGTGTATTCATTACATGTTCTCTATGCTTTTGGCATTACTGAAATGTTTCATAATAAAAATGCTGAGCAAACAAATTTTCAACTTTGAGGTGACTTGGCAAAATCAATATCCTTCCCCAAACGTACTGATAGGGTACTTAATTTTTAAAATAACTGTATTTTCTTATTTTGTCAAAAAATATAATAAAGAGAAGCCAAAAGGAGGAGGAAGAGAAAAATGTGGACCACATGCCTCCTTTTCCTTTTCCATTTTGCTCCATTATATTACTGTGTACCTCACAAATGGTTTCATAAATATCATATTTCCTCAGTTCCACAAAGCCAGCTTCAATTTATTATTAGCTTTTTTGGAAGGGGAAATTCTACTGTACTAAATATACATATATGCATTACACATATACATATATGCATTTTAAGATTTCATTAATGAAATATATTAATATGACTTATGTGTATGAATATAAATTAAAGAATAAATGAGCGTATTTTCCCAAGTGTTGCTGGAACAATTGCTACCTACCCAATTAAACTTGAGTTTGTAATGAACCTTCATGCCCCAGTGGAACCAGGTTCATTTTGCTAGTCTTTCTTAAGTTAGGATGGATGTCTTTAAAAAATTATTTCTGTTTGTCAGCTAATCTATTTGAATGAAAGCTGTCTAGGCTGCTATTTTAGTGAAATATGTGTTAAGTTATATGTTACGTTTTCCCTGTGTGACTCATGTGTACCTGAATACCCCAAACAGTCCAGCTTTTATACAAGAACATATTGTTGTACCTGCAGCATTGTAGACATTGTTATCTAAAACTGCATTTTCTTTCATCCTAAGGTGAATGTTCTTTCACATATTACCATTTATCTTATAAAACATACGTGGATGTTTAATGAGGTAGAGTTTCTTCTTCCCAAAAGAGAACTCAAAGTAGGTTAGTTGACTTCGTGTAATTGAAAAAAATGTTACATTTAAGAAAAAGTTATAGAGTATGTGGCAGGTTCAGGCATCAGTTTTCAAGATAACCTCAATCTCTACTTTGATAATTTATCTGAAGAAGGCTTAATAATTTGATAAGAGATTAAAAGGATAGGCTCTGAAGTTAGAGAGCCTAAGCTCTCTACCGCCAAGTAACTGTATGAACTTTAACAAGTTAGTTAACCTTCTGGGGCCCAAGTTCCTCAATTGTAAAGCGAGATATTTCACTTGAGAAGAGTGCCTGTCTCAGTGTGGAGAATGGGTGGACTGGAGTTGAGAATCAAGTCAAAGGGCGGGCATACTGACAGATGGAGACCTAAGGAAGACATTAGCTTAAGACAGAGACAGAGGGCTGGAAGATGGGGGAAACTTTAAAGACTTAAAAACATAAATCAAACAGATTTGCAGGGCAGAGAGAGAATAGTGACATATATTTTCATGTTGTCTGACCTGGCCAATTGGGTGGATGTTCGTATGGTTTATTGAGATAGAAAATATAGGAGAGATAGGGCTTCCCTGGTGGCGCAGTGGTTGAGAGTCCGCCTGCCGATGCAGGGGACACGGGTTCGTGCCCCGGTCCGGGAAGATCCCACATGCCGCGGAACGACTGGGCCCGTGAGCCATGGCCGCTGAGCCTGCGCGTCCAGAGCCTGTGCTCCACAACGGGAGAGGCCACAACAGTGAGAGGCCCGCGTACCGCAAAAAAAAAGAAAATATAGGAGAGGCCCATTTTAGAGGAAGGACGAGTACTTTGCGTTTCCATGTGTAAGCACAGTCATCTCAGACTTAGATACCATCTTTCCTACTCTTGCTGTTCTGTAACTGCCACTCTGTGTTGCTCTTGAAAACTGTTTACGTACATTCCGGTGGACGGTTGTTCGTTGGCATGTTTTCTACTCCTGCTACAATGGTTCCTTGCTTACCCTGAAGTGATACCCTCTCTGTTTTGGAGAAACGTACATTCTCAGTTATCCACAATATTGGAACCAGTTCTCTCTAACAGCTCTATCATCTAGGACCTGATTTTGATGCTCTTTCCCTTTATTTTTAGTGTCTTGGTGTTTTTTGCTCTCAGAATCATTCCAGTTCGTAAAAAAAAAATCAAAAATTGTTGACTTTCAAAGAGAATGGAGTTGGGAGTCTTTGTTCCTCAAATTATTGATGCAATACTTGAAACATATGAAGATTTGTTTAGCTTCTCCCTTAGAATAGTTGTTTAAACTCCAGGGAATTGGAATAATCTTTGCAACCAAGAGCTCCATAACCCTTTAATCCAGAACA
Source organism: Hyperoodon ampullatus (assembly GCF_949752795.1). Taxonomy (NCBI): domain Eukaryota; kingdom Metazoa; phylum Chordata; class Mammalia; order Artiodactyla; family Ziphiidae; genus Hyperoodon; species Hyperoodon ampullatus. Next base: position 20,734,091 of record NC_136914.1, on the reverse strand, counting down.
ATGATGTATATTTACCTTATGTTTTATAATAAGAAAACCACTCCCACTGTTCAGGAATAGCTAAGGAAGATTTGTTTTAGAATGAGTTTTGGTGTGCACATAGGTCAAAGCTATGTTAGGATTATAACATATGGTAGAAGTGCTAGGGTCACCCTCATCAGGCCTATGTTTAATTTCTCATATTCTGGATCTGTGTTTCCTATCATTTAGGAATTGTATTGGATGTAATTAACGGGAACTGGATATAATGGTAGGAAAATAGAAGGTTATTTCTCTTTCATATAAAGAAGTCCAGAGGCAGGCAATTCAGGTAGGGTGTGGCAGTTCCATAGACATCAAGGATCTATCTCTTTCTAATTTCCTATTCCACCAACCTAGCATGTGGCTTCCATCTCCAAAGACATATTTTGGTCCTTGGTGGCTATTATCATTCCAGCTGTCATGTCTAATTTCTAGGCAGTAGGAAAGAGGTAGAAGTGAGGGACAGGTCATATGGAGAAATCATTTAACCAAATACCTTTTTGTGAGCAGCAGTTCAAGATTCCCAACTCTGGTTACATTTCATGGCCAGCTTTTAATCAAATGACCACATCATGGTCTTCTAGCTGGCTACATTGCTACCCTCAAAACCCAGGATTCTGTTGCCAAGGAAGAAGGGAAGAGAATGGATAATGGGTTATGACTAGCCTATTTTGTCTCATGTATTCAACTTAAGATATCAGTGAAAGTAGAAAAATGGACATTGCTCTACAGTTATAAATTTTATGTGTAGGTGCCTCATTTTGAAATGTCCCTGCTGGATACCTTTATAGTTCATTAGCCATTGAAAATGGAAAAAGAAAATCCTATCTTGTTCTTAACACATTAAGTTAAAATGCATGGTTTCATGAAGAAATCTGAATAACTATTCCCATGAATATGTTAGACAATTGAGGAACTAAGGGATCAACTAAAGAAGTCTGTGGATATACAAATATGTCCAGAACCTAAGGTCTGTTCAAGGAAGGGTATGTGTTTTTAGGCAGACGGAGAAAGTGAGGTATTAATTTGTCCAAGATAAAAAGTGAATAAGTTGTGAACTATTTCAGTTATTTACAGTGTTATTAATCCAAGAGAAATTGATTCTTGATATATTTGATTTATTTCTAGTCTTAAGCATAAACACTAACCTGGCCTTTAGATACTTTGATATGATTGTACCTATGCTGCTTCTAATGAATATTGATTTGAATTAATATTACATAGGACAGTTATTTTTGGTGCTTTTCCAGCTGTGTAAATATCCTTATTGCATAAACAGACTAAAATTAATCACAAAATTTACTGTGCCAGCAGTATTTACAACTTCATTGTGAACCCAATGTTTTAAACATCTGTTCTTCATTAACTACATCTTAAACATAGACTTTTATAACACAGGTCAAATTAAAAGTATTTATACAGAGATGCTATAACACAATAGTACTTGGAGGAAAGAACAGAATTTCTGAGAAAAGAGCTTCTTAATAATGACCACAGTTTGGGTTAGTAATGCTGTCTCTCATAAAAACAAATAGGGGCCTATCAGAAATAAGTAGGAAAGCATTTTTAAGAGAGCTCCCAGAAGACTAAACTTTATAGTAATATTGAAAATGTGAAATCAGTTCTTTAAATGGGAGATTTATGTTGTTGTTTTTAAATGTATTTGTCTTGTGTTAAAAAAATATGCAACTTTTTCATTAAATAACAAGCTCTTCAACTGAAAAAACATTGTGTGGTCTTTAAGGTGAATTAGGAGGATATACAAAATAGAGAAAGAAATTTAATAAATGTGACTTTCAAAAGTTACTTTTCCCATCAAACAGTGACTCTGTATCTGTTCAATTGGATTATGTAAAAGTCATAGTATTTTATTTTTATAGTTAATTTTCTAGTTTGAACCCTGCAAGGATAGTTCCTCATATATTTCCTCCAACTGGTTTTATTTTGGATAATATTATTGTTATCTGATTTTCCTTTGAGAAAACATGGACATTTGCTTCCTTGGCTGACTTACAGGTACGGGTGAGTACTAAAGGACCTCACATGAATGGGCTTCACAAAAGAGACAGCCCACCCCATGTGGAGTTGCTGCCCCAGGCCAGCTATTTGTGCTCTGGTAAAGGCTGACTTGCATGAGAAAATAGGTACTGAGACTGCCCTGCTTCTCAGGATTTATGTATTCTTTTTTTCTATATACAGGGGAGTGAACAGTGTTTTTAAAGACGATTAAAGAAAACTAGAACGTGTAAAACTTCTAGAACAGTACTACTGATACATGGGTATACAAGAAAATAGTAAGGGTAAAGAGGTGATAAATTAGAGAACAGATACTGTTTGATGTCACCAACCTACATTGAAATCGAGATGTATGTTGTACTTGTTATTTTATATTATAAAATGGGCACTTTATCATACTATTTTTATCATATATTATCTTCCCTAATTGTTAGATTATAGTTTTTCTGTGGAAACGATTATCTTTTATTTCTTTGGCATCTCCTGTAGCATCTAGCATCATGTCAGACACTTTATAAGCCTAAAGTGAAGATATTTAACTGAATCTGGGCGGCAGATTTGACAAGTAGTGGTTCCTTCATGCAGTGTTTTGAGAATTCTGAGGCTACTTCTGTGTCAGTAGAAAAAAATATATAGTATTAAATTAGACCAGGGACTCTGTTTTGTATGTTGCAGTATCTGGAGCTTAGAATGGTGCCTGACAGGCTGTAGGTACTAAATAAATATTTGTTAGATGAATGAATAAATGTTTCTGCAATAGTTGAGAGCAAGGAAGAATGGTAACATATGTGGCTTTCTGTTACTCAATTAACTCAACTCCCTTCTAAGTTCTGTGATTAGCATAAATAATTTGTTAATTCAGCAAATGTTATATCAGCATCCAAATTCAGAAGCTGGACTGTCTTATAGTTGGCAGAATTCATCCAAGAAATGTAGATTCAAAGCTATTAAGAATAATTAGGTTGATAGAGACAATCTTTTTTGGGGTTCACCTACCGTGATTTAAAAAACAATGAAAAAACCTTACCCGTTGACTTAAAAAAAAATGCACAAGGTGAGAGTTGTGAGTAAAATGAGGACTTGATGCAGCTATTTAAGTTTTAATATTATTCTACACTCCAGCTAATACTCAATTAGTTAATTGAATTACATTCCTCTTCAATTTATAGCGCATTTTACAAAGAGTGAAAGTTCATTAAGCCTGGCTGTGGAATATGGTCTGGGGATGATTGAATTCCCTGTTTCATGTAGGGTAAAATCATACTGGCTCATTTATCTGATTTTGTAACAATCAGCATTCTAAAAGGGACCTTATACATCTTTAATGTAAATGTTTTACACATAAAATAGATTCCTGGAACTTAAGTGGTCAGAATTGTGGATTTTTATTACCAGGCTTCATTAGTACTCAGATCTACTGATTTCAGTACATACTGATGCGTTTTTGAAATGTCAGTGTTTCCCAATGATTTTCCCCCTAAATACTGGTTAAAGAAGATACACTCTGCTGAGAACAAAACGGTCTGTACTACATTGAGCATCATCCAGAAGGGCTGTAGCAGGAGGGTGGTGGGAGTGAGGAGATGTTCATCTGTGCCAGCGAGCTCCCTGATACGTGAAGAGAGGGGGCAACCAGAACCATGGCTCTCAAAGTATGGTCCTTGAACTCCTGGGAGCTCTCCAAGACCTTTCAGGGCACTTGTGAGTTCAGAACTATTTAAATAATAACACTAAGGTGGTAATTGCCTTTATTCACTGTGCCGATGCTTGCTCCCATGGTTCAAAAGCAATGGTAGGGGGCTTCCCTGGTGGCGCAGTGGTTGAGAGTCCGCCTGCCCATGCAGGGGACCCGGGTTCGTGCCCCGGTCCGGGAAGATCCCACATGCCGCGGAGCAGCTGGGCCCGTGAGCCATGGCCGCTGAGCCTGCGCGTCCGGAGCCTGTGCTCCGCAATGGGAGAGGCCACAGCAGTGAGAGGCCCGCGTACCAAAAAAAAAAAAAAAAGCAATGGTAGGGTCTGATGATTGGGATTGACATGTACACACTGATGTGTATAAAATGGATGACTAATAAGAACCTGCTGTATAAAAAAAAAAAAAAGAAAACAATGGTAGGGAAAACCATTGGCAAACTCAGCGCCAACCAAGGTAGTGGCAGCAGCTGTACATTTCACCGTTGTGTTCTTCACTGCCAAACCCATGAAGAAAAAAAAGAAAAATGAACATTTAACTTAAAATGTTCTTGATAAAAGCAGTAGAAATGATCACTTCATTAAATCTCAACCCTTGACTGCATGCCTTATTTTAATATTCTTTGTAATGAAATGGAAGTATGCTTGGCCTTCTGCATACTGAAGGACAGTGGTTTTACTCAAGGAATTGTTGCAGAACTAGTTCCTTTTTAGTGGGTCATCATTTTAAATTGAAAGAATGACTGACACACTATGACAATTTAGACTTGGATATTTGGTGGACGTTTTCTTGAAAATAATGAAGTGAGCTTATCAAGGAAAATAATGGACAGTGTTTGTGCTGCTGATAAAATCTCAGTGTTCAAGTGAAAATCCAAATAAAAACTCAAATTTTGGAAAACTGGTTTGCCACCATGAGCTTGAGAGTACATAAGTATTTAAAAATCTTTTTTGATGATATTGGTGGTGATATTAACAGATGTGATTTTTTTTGTTATTGTATAAGGAAATGTGTTAACACTTGCAAGTTCTGCATGGATCAATGTATGATGTTATAAAACTATGCATGAATAGAAGATCTATTCAAGGTGCAAGGTAGTAGAATTGATTTTAATGTAAAAGAATACAAATATTTCATTGTTATGGTTCAGATTCCACATTGCAGCTAAAAACTACTCCACGCTGAGTTTTGGTGTAGTATTAAGGAAGAATACCCACAATATCAGAAAAGCCTTTTAAAATATTTCCCCCTTTTTCAGTTCTTTTTATCTGTGGGAGACAGGATTGTCTTCATATACTTCAACCACAACAACTTATCAAAACATATTGAAAGCAGAAGCAGAGTTGAGAAGCTACCTTCTGTTAAGCCAGATACTTCTCACCAAATTATTTTTGTTTGAGGAAATGGGATTATTTTTCATGAAAATATTTATGGTAGCATATAATAGGTATATTACTTTTATTTTAAAATGAATTAATAAATATTTTATAAATGCCTTAGTTTTAATTTCTAATATGGTAAATAAAGCCAAAAAAATAAACAAAAATAAACATAAACAAAAATTCTTTTGGGTCCTTGGTATTTCTTAAGAAGGTGAAAGAATCCTGAGACCAAAAAATTTGATGACACTTCTCTAGACTCTAAATTAGAGCAGGGGCCTCTGTGCCAAGGTCTAGAGTAATACTGCTTAACATATTAGTATTGTCTCAGTATAATTGTTACCATTTCATTTTTTTCATTTCAACGAATTATTGTGTACCTTCTGTCCTCCAGGTACCTTGTTAGGTGGTGGGAGTTATTTCAAGTAAAGAATCTGTCCTGTGCTTATTTTTAAGCTCCTCTAAAGCCAGGTCTATGTGTTATAATTTTAATTTCCCTAATTATGGTAAAGCTGTTAAATATTTGGCTTCTTCTTTCCTATCTTCTTCAACTTTATAGAGATATGTAGTTTGGTATTTGTTTTCATGTTTTTTCTTTTGTTATTATGACAGAGATTGGCTAATACTTGAACAAGTATATCATTTTTTCACTTCCCTTTCTTTCTGGTATGTTTGAAAGTATGGAAGAGGTATATATCTTTGCAATATTTTGTATATATTCAATTATATACAGATTGTAGGGATAAGAGACAAGAAGAACATGGGAAAGAGAGAGAAATGGAGGGCTTTATCAAGGTATTTGCAAAATGTTTTCCAGATCTACCCCTAACTTTTGCAGGGCCCAGGGCAAGAGTTCAAATGGATAACTACATACCATATGTCAAATATTTAAAATTTATAGATTAAGCTAACACACTGTTAAGTAAAAAATGTTTATCCTCATGTCCTGACAAATAGATATACCATTTACCAACAATTAGAAAAATATATGTTAAGCAACAGGTTATGCCAAATAACTGTGCATAGCACAGATTCAAAATAATTGCTTTTCCACAAAGGATTATGGTTTGTTCTAGGGAGACCCAGCAGCATTGACCAGACAAGAGAAGGATAGGGAAGAACAGTTATCATCATTTTTTGCTCTTCTAGCCTCTTCGTCCAGACATTTGACAATTCCAGGGAAGGTACCCACTTTCTCTTCCTTTGTGTGAGAGGAGGCTCTTTACTCCCCACTCCAGATTCAGCAGCTCATCCACCTTGTGCTGTTCCCTTAACTGCACTGTACAAGACATCAAATAAAATGCCTAAATGAGGAGTCCACAGAGTTCATCTTCAATCTTCAGCAAGTCATGCAGGCAGTTCCCCTCTCTGATGACATTGCTCTTTTGAGTTTTTCAAATGAAACAAGTTGGAAGGCCAGGTTTCAATGCAGAGTTCCCAGATTTACTTGAACTTGGTGTTGGACTACTGCTGCCTTGGGAGAGGCGATCTGACCCTGGCCCATGGCCCACTACCCTTATTCTTCCGCCTACCTTCCTACTGCACCACAAGTGACTTATCTTGCATATGTGGACATCTCAGCCTTCTTGTCCGAACTGTGTCTCACATGGCCAGTAACTAATTGCTCTTGGCTATCCAAAGATTATACAACCTGAGTCTTTGGGAAGAGAATTCCAGGGTCCTAGGCATGTGTCACTTATGTACACGTAACAGTGTAATAAAATTTGCATTTTAATTTTGTCGATAATTTGCATTTACAGTGCTTTTCTATTAAGAAATTATTTCAGGTTTCCAGAATAATAATACTCTCTATAGGGAAGTTATGGATCAATTTGGGAACTGTATGGAAATACCTGTATTATTTTTGGAAAGTATTTTTAAAAAGAGTGAATGGTTAAATTTAAAAGTAACTAATAATAGTTCCATAAAACCAATAATGAAGCCATTTGCTCACTTAAAAAAATTCTGGTTTTAGGCCCGTAAAGTGCTGTTTAGTAGCAGGGGGCACGTGGGAGGGAGTGCTAGTTACTACTAACCGTACAGTACCTTAGCTGTTTCTCAGAGTTAATATTAACTACCACAGATTAGTAATTTATAATGTGAACGTATTTTAGTCACTGAGATTACCTGGATTATTTAGTATTTTGCATCTCTGTGAAATACTGAATGGCCCCTTGTGCATGGAATTATATGAAATTTGGGGGCAACTATTTGGGGAATTATTTTATACAACTCAATTGTCTTCTTAATGGTACTGTTTTTCTAAAACAAACAAACAAACAAAGCCCAGGATTTGATTTTGGCTTGCGTAGTCAAATCAACATAGTGTGGTTAAGAAATGGGACCTGAACTGGAAGAGTTAATCTTCAAGTTCAGCTTGAGCTGTGTTTACTGATCCTTTTCTGCTTCTTGTTAATTGCCACCTCAGAGTCTGTACTAATTAATGGGAGAGGAAGGGGCAGGTGGCACTGTTTTATTTTGATAATTCTCTTCAGCAATGTCTGTGTAATCTTCTTGTTTAATTATAATGAATGTGCGTTTGGGGTGCATGAACTTTCAACAGCTTCTTTCACTGGAAGTTCACTGGGCAAGGACAGTTTTGCAATTGTCAGACACTGCTAGATTGCATACAAAGCCAATTGTTTTACCATTTTAGTTACTAACTCACACAAATAGAAATCACTGATGGGGAAACCATGTGCTTCTTTAAAACCAGACAAGTATAACTATCCAGAGAAATGAAAGAAATTTGTGCTTCCTTTAATTGTACCTTTTTTTTTTTTTTGGAGTGAGGGTAAGAAATTTTGCTTAAATAGGGACATTAATTTTAAGAGTACTTAATGGATGAAAATATTAGAGTAATGTTTTCTCTGGAATGAAGAGCCTAGGCAGGAAGTCAAAATAAATGGCACTGATTTACTTAAGAATTTGCAAGTTTTAGCTGTGAAATGACTAGATAAATGATTCTGTTGGAAAGTAGGTACCTACTAGCAGATGCCTATTTTGCTAATTTCCATTTTAAAGGCTTTTAAGTATAGGGGTAGGTTTAGGTAAAATAAATTCATAATAATTTTGAAGTTTGGGGACCAGTCTTAAAATTGTGTTACAAACAATGTATTATTTATTGGGGGGACATGGGATAAAATGAAGGAGGAAGAAGTCAAAAAAACACCTTTGTGGCTGTTAATACCTTGAAACTTAGTGGAAAGGAAATAACACCCAATTTATGAGAACTCCAATGTAAACAAACAGGAGCTATGATAAGAAATAGTACTAGGGCCAATTTATAAGACTTGGTCTATGTTCATTTTTCAGATAAAACTTCCTGTACTTCTAGCCATCTTGGTCCATACCAAAACCAAAAAAAAATCTTCCTCATATGGTGAAAGGTAGCATTTTAATTGGGTGACATTTTTGGAAAATCAAAAATAGTTACTTCTGCTGTTGGTACCATGATAAAATTTAAGTGATATTTAAGATAAAAGTGTAGCTTTATGTGAATTTGGATGTTAATTATCTACTTATAGTTTTTAATAATGAAGTTTCGTTATGCTATTTCTGTGCCTCATCAGAGAGTCTTGACCTAATTTAAATTTGCAGTAAAAATGGAAATCCAAATCTGTGGTTCTCAAGCCAGGGGCAGTTTTGGCAATGTCTGGAGACATTTTTTGATTTTTACCACTGGGAAAGAAAGAGTACTACTGGCGTCTAGTGAGTATAAATGATGGATGCTGCTAAAAACCCTAAAATGCACAGGATAGTCCCCCGTGAAAAAGAATTATGTGGCCCCCAAATGTTAATATTGCAGGGATTGAGACATCTGCCCTTCTACTTATGAAACACTACACATTTATAATCAGTGGATTGTAAAGGTGCTAGAAATTTCCCAAAGAAGTGCTATATGTTTAAGGAAACAATCATATGTGGGTATCCAAGTACTGGGTTGTATGGGAATGACCAATAAATAACACATTCCTAATTTTTATTATTTTCTTTCCCTTTCAAATTATGATTTTTGTGCTGAAAGAATAAAAAATGATTCACTATGTGAAAAGATAAGTGTAACTACAGTAATGCAAACTAAATAGTTAACTAAAATGTGGTAATCATTCAGCAAAATATACATATATCAAATCCTTATGTTGTACACCTTAAACTAATACAATGGTATAAGTCAAGTATATCTAAATAAAACTGAGGGAAAAAAGTGACTCATGGGGGAAATAGTCTGAAATATGGGAAATAGCAGTTACAAATTCTTTTTAGTTTTTTCTTTCAGTTTTTACTATATATTAAAATTGAAGAAAGTATAGTATTAACTTAGCCTAGGAAGAATACAGTGTGACCAATATGACGGTATGTGCCGTGTTGCATGCTGTTGTGTTTGTAAAGCCTCTGTGATTTCCTTGGTGTAGAGTAGCTACACGTTAGAGATTTTTAAGTGGATTTTAACCCAGAAGCCAAATTCAGGCTTCAGTTCATCTGATTTGAAAAATTTGTCCTCATATTTTATTCATATGTGATTTTTTTGTTAACCTGTGATCAGTAGATAAAATTTAAATCAGGTGTTTATTTACTATGAAAACTGTAACTTTTTAAATTTAATTTTATTTTTTAATTTATTTTTCGCTGTTTTGGGTCTTCGTTGCTGCACGCAGGCTTTCTGTAGTTGCAGTGAGCAGGGGCTACTCTTCGTTGCAGTGCATGGGCTTCTCATTGTGGTGGCTTCTCTTATTGCGGTGGCTTCTCTTGTTGCGAGCATGTGCTCTAGGCGCACGGGCTTCAGTAGTTGTGGCTCACAGGCTCTAGAGCGCAGGCTCAGTAGTTGTGGAGCACGGGCATAGTTGCTCCGTGGCATGTAGGATCTTTCCGGACCAGGGCTCGAACCTGTGTCCCCTGCATTGGCAGGCGGATTCTTAACCACTGAGCCACCAGGGAAGCCTGAAAACTGTAACTTGATTCCAAATTAAACAGCTTAAATTTCATCTGCTCATTATTTTTCTTTCATGACATTAATACAGCTAAGTATATGCTCAGTAGTATATTTCAAATGCTTTTTTTTTTAGCATTCTGGTATCCATCACTGGTCTTTTAAAAGTCACTAAATCAGTTCTTACTGACTTCTGTATATAATAAGGCAGACATACGATGTAAAAAATTTTAAGTTATGTAATGTTTTATACATACAATATATATATAAGGCATATGTAAGCGATGGAGCACAAAAATATTTCTGAACCCACCACTGTACCTAAGGAATTTAAAACTAACATTGTTAATGCTGTATGAATATTGGCTGAAATAGGGATGTTTGTGTGCTTTATGAACTGGTCTCTTTTCAGATATTATTGGTAAAGCACATTATGTTTAAAGAGCTCAGCAGAAAATGAATGCATACTGAGTGTGTGAGAGGTGGGAAAGATTTCTGTTAACAGATGTATTCACAAAAGATAGTTCTTTAAGTACATGAGAAGTAACTTGTTTGAAAAACAATTCAGTAGTTTTTTTTAAATGTCTTATTCCCTGGGAGAGGAGAAATAGGACAGGCACCGTGGCCAGTAGTGTTGTGGAGAACTCATTTGGTAGCAGGAGGCCTCGTCTACAGAAACACGAAGGCTCATTCAACTTGGTAACTGCAGTATATTTTATAAGGAAACCTGTGTGTAAAAATAGATGCTGAATGAAACTTCTTTTAGAGCACAGGGCCATATGGTTGTTAAAGCGCCGCTTTGTTTTACTGGAAAGAAAATAGGAAAACTCCCCATTTGGAAGCAAGTCTTAGGGTAGTGGCTTTTAGAAAATATCTTTCTGTGCACTGTTACTAGTAAGCATTCCAAAACATGTGTTTTCTAACCACATTGATTAAGTAACTAACTTAATCAGCATTTCTCAAATTCTATTAGGGTGTGCTTCTTTTAGAACAATGTTAGAAATCCTATATAGTGATTTGGCACAGTTTTTCTGTGAATTTTGGCAGATGTTCGGTATTTGAAACAAAATAAGAAATTGAAGGAAATTGTATTGAAGTTCTAGGTGATCTTTGCTATCTGTTCTTTAAAAAGTCACATGATACACCCAGTCCAGAGTTTTAGTGTTATGTTCTATGGCAGGAAAATATTTTTATTTCTGTGATGTTTATAAGCGCATGTATCTGCAAGTCTGTTTCTGTTACATCGATGCAATTTCTGAAATTTGAGTTTGTAAAAATATCGGAAATGAGTTCAAAATGTGACTTTATTAAAATGATATTAAAATAGTATTTACCATAAAACTACTACTGCTAGTTTAAGTGAGAAAGATTTAATTTAAAGTCTCTTTTCCTTATGACGGAGGTAAAGAGAGCAAGCCGATTTATTGCAGGAAGGACTGTGTTATGGATTACCAATAATATCTTGGAGCTCAGGTTAGATAGAGTAAATGGAATCTACTCTGTTAGCAGGATCATACTCTAAAGTTATAACCGAGGAAAACTTTGAATGCTTTTTTTTTATCTCCATAAACACAAGTATATCTTCTTTACAGTAAAATTGCCACTAACTTTATTCTCCTTTACATGAAAGTATTTCGCATTTCAAATGAAAAGCCCATAGGGCTCAAAGTAAATGAAACCTAACATGTTTCCATTTTAAACACACATACCCCCCAAACGTTTCTCCATACCTTCCTTTCCTCTCCTCGGAGACCTCTGCCTTCTCCTATACAGCACATGGCTGCCAGTAAAACTTCTAGGATGGTAAAATGTTTTCAATTTATGTGTTCTTTCCAGCTCTTACGTCAGAGACCCTTGAACTTACTTCAGATCTAGAAGCACTGATGGCAAGCCTTCAACACTCACTTCTTTTAAAATGTGTTTATATACGTTTGTGTAATACATTTTCTGGTTCTCTGGCTTTGAAGCCTATGCCACAAATGAAACAGACCTCTCACACAAAATACATTTTAATATATGCATGCTTATACACATGAATGAGAAAGTATATATTACAAGAAGTCTTAATGTGAGGACTTTAATGTTGTGCAATGTTTTATAGGTTACAAGCTTTCATATATGATATGTCATTTGTTCAGGATGACGATTTTGTGAGGAATAAGGGGATTTCTCTTTTCTAGTAAGAACTGATGCTTAATGGGATTAATTGCAGTAGAGCTGGGATCTGTGACCCTTAGTCTAAGGCACTTTTTATTAGACCACGCTAAAAATTCTATTTTAAAACCCAGCAAGATGACACTGCTTATTAATAGTACTGTTGAATTAAGAATTGCTGAATCTGTCTGTAATTTAGCCTATGAGGCCAACACTCTTAGCTAGTTGAATACTGATTCTAGTAGCTAATATATTAGAGTCTGTATTTGCATACTGCATAGTCTTTGTCCAATAAAGGAAGAAGTAGCATTAATTGATTTATTTGATCTTGCTTTTAGAAAATTCCCTTTTTTCTCTGATGATGAGAGATGATTGAGCTTGACAATTGAAGATATTTCTTGCATTTCAGATTAAAATTTTATCTGTCAGGCAAGTGTCTCAGCCTTTTAGGGTTTCCCCACTCTCTAGGACTCCACTGACTGTCTCCTCCTTCCCAGGTCCTTGCTAGGGCAAACTTAAGAAACCTCATGGTGTATTGGGAGAGGTGTGTCCAGTCCTGTTACTTTCCTCTGTAACCCACTGCATCTACTACTGTGAGGGTTGCCCTCCTGCTTACTCAGTTCTTGGTCTAAGCCATTCTAGAACACAATCAACAGGGGTTTATTGTATCTGTACATACAGTATGAACACAGATAATAGAGCTTACTCCATTCATTCCACAACTGTTACTAGTCAGTTGTGCTAGTTGTGTGCCAGGCGCAGTTATAGATGCTTTGGATATTGTAGCGACCATGACAAAGTACCTGCCTCCAAAGTGCTGATGCTTAGGAGGAAACGGGCAATAAATTCAAAAACAAAGATTATCAAACCAGAAATGATCTGAAGAAAATAAAATGAGTTAGAAAAGTTGGTGGTTACTTTTCTTACGATGTTCATGGAACTGAAATCTAAATAATGAGAATAAGAGGAAGAAGTGAAGGGACTGTGAGAGAAAATTAGTGTGGTGTGTTTGAGGGGTAAAGAGAAAACCAGCATTCATGGAACATTTTGGGCAAAGGGGAAAGCGATAGGAGATGAGGTCAAAGAAGCAGGCAGAGGCCAAATCATGTAGGCCACAGTAGCAAGTGTGGTTTTGTTTGTACTGGAAGTTTTAAGCAGGAAAATGATATGTGATTTACACTTTGTGGATGTTTCTTTGGTTGCCGAGTGGAGAACTCCGTCTGTTGCGGGACATATGGAATCAGTATAGGAAAGAGGAAGCTGTTTCACAAGTTTCTGCAAGATCTTAACTTGGTCTAGAGTTTTTGCAGTGGAAGTGCTGAGAAGTGGTTCAGTTTGGGATATATTTTGGATATAGTGCTACCAGGTCTTGATATAATGTATTGGATATGAGACCTGAGAGAAAGAGAGAAGTTAAGAGAGATCTAATGATTTGTGAACAGAAAATATCCCTTGTGAAGGGTTAAAATGGTAACAACTTGGCTGGCTGGCCTGTTTGCATTCATTCATTCATTCATTGTTGTGGAAGTGTGAAGTATCTTGATAGATCAGCGTTTTGCACCTGAATTGTTTCTTAGAAGTTGCTACTTCAGTTGGTTCAAATACACTTATTAGCCAGAAGAAGAGAAAATGAACAGGATAAATTTTGGAGTCCACTCTTAAATTTCTAAGTGATTTTCAGAAACATCATCTTCATTAGGAATCATTTTTGAATACCTGTTTGTAGAACTGTGATCAAAGTGTCAGTTTACTGGAATGGTTTTCTAACATCTCTGATGACCATAGTTTTATTTACCAAGAGAAAGTAAAGAACATTGCTCAGATTTATGCTGTGAATTTGAAAGACTTGATCTGGTACTGATAACCTATTTTAAGATAGCAAATATAATTGTTAAACATTTGTTTAGGTTTTATCATGACTAGCAATAGATTTATGGTTGCATTTTCATGTGTCACAAGTACACTTGACTATATACATCAGGGCCCCTTGTATAATCACTGTGTATAGTACATCTTTGCTCATTTTATAGAACATAATTTTATTATATGGAGGTTGATATTTGAGTCTTTTAATTTATAGCATTTTCATCATACACATCTTCTATTGGATTCTGTAATCTTAGTGAAGAGTTCAACCTCAAATGATAATGTGAGGAACAATTCTAATATTACACAAAGGTATAGACTTCAGAACATTCTTGTAAAGCTGTACCTTCGTAAAGTTATCAAATAACTTTGTGTCCATACTGACTCCATTCACTTTAAGCATGATTTCTCACCATTTCTTATGTCAGGTACTTTATATTTTATGTTCTCCGTTTTGTTACTAGTTTTTTTCATTTTTTGGAAAAAAATTTAATGTTCCTATCATTTCTAGATAACATTAAAAGTTTTCCCCATAATGTCTATATTATTTTAGATAAAAATAATAATTATCAGATTATTCTGGATCTCATTTTTAAAAATATGTGGTGAAGGGAGCTGTAGTTTTATATATATAAATAAAGTCTGTACTTTAAAAAATGAAAGGCAGATTTTTCTTAACTAAGTGCTTAAAGTTATCTATAGTCCAGGTTATTGCTTCTTTCTCTGTGGCCAATTAAAAAAGGAACAGTACTCTTTTAGGGTCAGAAGACCCCTTAGCTTGGTTTGTAAAACAAAATGAAAAGAAATATTTGTTTCCAAACCTAGACAACCTATTTCTCAGTTAACTTATTTTTTTCTCATGTGTTTCACTTTATTAAAAAACCAAAAATAAAATTAGAAGTAGCAATACTAGTTGATTTGTAGATTAATCTCTTGAGGTCTGAAATGTTCAACCAGTTACCTGAAGTTATCTGATTAAAAACATGGAAGGGGGGAAAACCAAAATTTCTCCATTTCTCATGACCAGATCCTACATGCTTTTCCCTCAGTATGTTGTTCTGAGAGGGAAACCCAGCTTGCTTTATTATTCATCTTTCCTTTTGAACTGGATGATAAATGCTGAGCCATCATGTCAAGCCTACTCTGAAGATGTCCACAGTAACAATAAACCCTTTGTGATGAAAAGAGCACAGGGTAGCTATTTACCAAGTTAAAAATCATGAACTTACTACTTATTATCTATATTGCAATGTGCTTTGCACATCAGCAGCCTTCAGCTTATTGACTGGGAAAATATAAGTTAAAATGGATGATCTTAAATAGAATATAATGTTTTTCATTTTCAGTCTTGTACTTTAATCTCCAAATCACTCAGATAATTAAGTTGGTAGATGAGATGCCTACTTTTATGCACATGTCCACATATATTGTCTTATATGTTCTATACTTTTTCTTAAGCGTGCTAATAATTAATGATCTTTTATCTGTGTGTTACTTTCTACTTGGTGATACTTTTTGCTGTTGTCAGATTGTCTTGCAGAAGTAAACTTACCACAGTGGAGGAGCCACCAGAGTAGAGGAAAGCACACTATTACTCAGATGAATTAACTTAATGAAGATGATTTCTTCAGTGAAGGCAGGGCCAGAAGCATTTACCCCAGGAGGTTATATATAGGATGACTGGAGACATTCCTAAAGACAATGAGGCACTGGCATTTGTTTAAGAGAGAGGCTATTTCACTCAGAGGGCTCACGTGGGAATTAACTGGTGACATTTTGAAGGAGGGTTTTGCTAATTGGCATCTCCCAATTGTGTATAATGCCAACACCTTTCTGTATTAATGATTTCCCCTAAGTGTAGCAGTAAAACAGAACTCTTTGCAAATTTATAAAGGTTTAAGAGGAGCTGTTGCAATTTCATTCGTTTCCAAAAGCCCTATGTGAACTGTAACAGTTGGTTGGTATTATTCGTATAATGTTTTGTTGTTTGAAGTTGGAAGCATTATGTTCATGTATTGTGGTGATGGCCTGCTGAGTAATTGCAGGGTTCATTATACTACCAAGACTGTCAAGGGGCATTTATGGATATTCATGTGCAGTGAACCCTTGAACTTGAACTGGTCATTCTTGTCTCCCATGGCTGAAATTGTGTTTACTCTAAATGACAGGAGAAACTTTAATTATGAAACCAGTAAAGAGGCAAAATTACCTAAGTTTAAAGTGATAAATGGGCTATTAAGAAAGGTACCTGCAGTTTTTCCTTCTTACTATAAAAATGTTATAGTGTTGACACATAATTACATGTTAATAAATATATATATTCATATATATTTATACACACACCTCTTGAGTTTTGCTTTTTAAATTTCATATTAATATTTTCAAATTTTTTATTAATTTTGGTTTATACATGGAATTCCTACAGTAAAAATAATGGATTCCTAATTTTTTTTACATTGAAACACACACTTTTGGCACACATTTGCTACCAACAGTGTATCTTTAAAACATTTTATAGCTCAGAATTATGATGAGTTTCCTTGAGAGTATAGATAACCTTTTCACAGTAGAAGGGATATCTTTTTTTTTTTTTTCTTTTTTTGCGGTACGCGGGCCTCTCACTGTTGTGGCCTCTCCCGTTGTGGAGCACAGGCTCCGGACACGCAGGCTCAGCGGCCATGGCTCATGGGCCCAGCCGCTCTGCGGCATGCGGGATCTTCCCGGACCGGGGCACGAACCCGTGTCCGCTGCATCGGCAGGCGGACTCTCAACCACTGCGCCACCAGGGAAGCCCCATAGAAGGGATATCTTTATGAGTGTCCCTCCACTAGACTTTTAAGGTCTTGAGAATAGAAACATTCTATAAATTAATCTATGTGTTCTATCTCCCAATGCTCAATGCATAGTGCATGTTCAATGAAATCTTGTTGAACTTAATTGAAGGGAGCTGAGAGAGAAGTGGGCATATAAGAGAAGATTGCAGTTGGAAATACAGTTACAGCTGGAACATGGAGTACATGGAGATTGGTGGGAATATATGGAATTGGAGAATGAGGCAGGGCAGATGCTTCTGTCTGCAGGTGCTTGGATCACACAGAGAGGATATTACGAAGCCACTGCAGGATTTTAAGCGGCTGATCACTCTTGACAGCATTGTAGAGGATGGGAATGACGCAGGAGTAGGAAATCAACTCTCTGAATCACCCTGGCTGGGATACAGTATCCTGGAAGCCTGGGTTGAACAAAGTTTGTTTTGTTTGCTTGTTTTTTCTCTTAAAAAGAAAAACCTTAAAAAATTAATTCTGGTAAAATACACATGCCATAAAATTTACTATCTTAATCATTTTTACATGTTACAATTCAGTAGTGTTAAGTATGCTTCACATTGTTGGGCAACCAATCTCTAGAACTCTTTTCATCTTTGCAAAGTTGAAACTCAGTAACATAATACATTATACTGAGTGACTTAAACGATCATGGACAATTGTTTTTCACAGTTTTGGAGGCCAGAAAGTCTAAGATCATGATGCCAGAACGTTCAGTTCCTGGTGAGGACCCCCTTCCTGGTGTGTAGATTGCTGTCTTCTTGCTGTCTCCTTACATGGCAGAGAGAGAGAGAGAACACAATGGAGCTAGCTCAGGTCTCTCTTCCTCTTCTTATAAAGACACTAATCCCATTATGGGGGCCTTACCTTTATGACCTCCTCTAATTATTTCCAAAAGGCCCCACCTTCAAATACCATCACATTGAGGGTTATGGCTTCAACATATGAATATAACAGTATTTATCTTTTTGTGACTGGTTTATTTCACTTAGCATAGTGTCTTTAAGGTTCATCCATACTGTAGCATGTGTCAGATTTTCCTTCCTTTTTAAGGCTGAATAATATTTCATCATATGAATATACCACATTTTGCTTATCCATTCATCTACTGTAGAGTTGCTTCTGCCTTTTGTCTGTTGTGAATAATGTTGCTATGCACATGGGTGTTTAAATATCTTCTCAAAATTGTGCTCTCAGTTCATTTGGGTATATATCCAGAAGTAGAATTGTTGGATCATAAAGTAATTCTATTTACAATTTTTTGAGGAGTTATCATATTGTTGTCCATACCAGCTGCACCATTTTACATTCCCATCACCAGTGCACAAGGATTTCAATTTCTTCGCATCCTCCCCAATACTTATTTTGTTTTTTTGATAGTAGCTATCCTGTTGGGTATGAGATGGTATCTCATTGTGGTTTTAATTTACATTTCCTTTGTGATTAGTGATGTTGAGCATCTTTTCCTGTGCTTGTTGGCCATTTATATATCTTCTTTGAAGAAATGTCTATGTAAGTTCTTCACCCATTTTTTAATTGGGTTGTTTGTTGTTGTTGAGTTCTAGTCATTCTTATATATTTCTGGATAATATCCCTTTATCAGATATATGATTTGCATGTCTTCTTCCGTTTCATAGGTTGCCTTTTCATGCTATTGATTGTATGCTTTGATGCACAGAGGTTTTAAATTTTGATGTCCAATTTATCTAGTTTTTAAATTATCTGTTCTTTTGAATCATATCCAAGAAATCATTGCCCAATGCAGTAACGTGAAACTTTTCCCATATGTTTTCTTCTGAGAGTTTTATAGTTTTAGTTCTTATGTTTAGTTCTTTGATGCATTTTGAGTTAGTTTTTGTATATGGTATAAGGTAGGGGTCCAGCTTTACTTTTTGCATGTGGCTATTCAGTTTTCCCAACACCATTCGTTTAAAAGACTGTCCTTTCCCCTTGAATGGTCTTGGAAACCTTGTTGATGCTCTGTGTATACTGCTGGAGCAGAGGGTAAAAAGGGCCTTTAGCACATGGAAATGAGGTAAGGACCTAAGAGACAGAATCTTGGGGAGGCACCAGAGACTTACTAAATAAGTTAATCTTGAAGGTAATTCCAAGAATGGAATGGTGGAACCTTGTCAGATCAGCAACACAGAAAGGAGAGACTTAGGGCAACTTCCTGAGGCAGAAAGACTGTACAAACAATGTTTTGTTTGTTTTTGACAAGGAGGAAGTGTAAAAGGATAAAGATGAATGACAAGCACCTCACCCTAAGGAAATATAAAGTGTTGTGAGGAAGAGAGTAGGCATAAATAGTTATAACACAGGGTAAAACAATAAGATAAATGTCATAGAAGTGATGCCAGTAAAGTGCTATGGAAGTTTGCAAGATGAAACAATTACTTCTACTGAGGGAATCAATTGGGTCTTGCTGGGTATATTCATCAAAATTTCTCAGTTGAAAGCCACAGAAACCAACTATGATTAATTTGCACAGAAAACAAAGTTGTTAAGAGGATATTTGCTAGTTCATAGATTCTCCAGGAGGAAATGAGAACCAGGTTTGGAAGAGACCAAGCCTAGAACAGGACTTAAAATTCCAGCCCAGCATTTATCTTGTAATAAGGACACCATTGTCACCACGGTTTGGCATAGACCCTCCCACTTACCCTGCTCTCATCATCAGTGTGCGATCCAGATGCTGCCCCTAGACCTGGTGCTGCTGCAGCCTGTGGGGAATGAACATAGCTGCTGCTCCCACCAGCACTGGTCAGAATGGATGCCCTGAGGTCTTTGCTAGCTTCGTGTAAAGTCTGGGAGAGGTACATCTGATGTGGAAGATTTCAGTCATGTAGTCATGTCCTACCTGCTGGAGAGGTGGAGAAAGTGAGTCTGTGACTTTTTTTTTTTTTTTTTAACCTTCTGTTTTGGCAGAGTTCTGTCTCAAACAAATGGAAAAGGCCCAAAACATAGGAAGTGAGAAGGACTCTTAAAGCCAGGTGGCTGCAAAGTAGGGTAACATCCACAGAGCTGGGAGAGGTAGAATTTGGAATGCTGTAGGCATAGTAGTAATACTTAGTTGTGCCGTGGTAGTTGGAAATAGCGGGGTGGCGGTTTAGAAAAAAGATTTAGCCTGGTAGTCGAAATGATATTAGCTAAAGCCTGGGCGTTACAAAGGAACACATTTGAGAGAAGAGATCATTGGGAAAGAATCATGCTTATCTATGTTTATATGAACATGAGAGGAAGAAACTTGGATGGGTAAGCCCTCATTATGAAAACCAAAGGAAGAGCTTCTAGCAAGTATTGTATTTGTTCAATTTACTTTTAAATGAATGAGCCTTCTAAAAAGGGACGTAGAGGCAGTGCCTCATGTTGCCCAGGGATGGAAAGGATAAAGACTAAGAAAAATTCGTTGGATTTGTTGAATTTTGAAAGAATTTCATTAAAATGGTGCAGGTAGAATCCAGGGGGCAAGTAGAGATTTATAAGGAAAAAAGTAATTGGGATGAGAGTAAGGCGGCAGTAAGGGTCAGGTACTTTAGGAAGAGAGAGATAAGACTTGTCAAAGGAAATACTTGCAAAAAAAGATATATCGAGCGCCTACTACATAGTCACTGTTTTAAGTGCTTGCAGTATCCAAGCGAACACAATGGACAAAGATCAGTGCCCGTGGGGTCCTTACATTCTGGAGGGGTGAGGGAAGTCAGTTAACAATAAATATAGTAAGTTAATTTAGAGTGGTTAGAGGTGATAAGTAGGGAAAACAAGTAAAGCAGCATAAGAAGAATTTATTGGATTTGTTGACCTTTGAAAGAAGAATTTCATTAGAATGCTGGGAATGGAGGTCCAGTAGGGAGAAGTAGAGATTTGGGGATGGGGGTGGTTGTAGTGATACGAGGAGTGGTAGGATAGGCTTCATCAAAGTGAGAATGGAGCCAAGACTGGAAGGAAGTGATGGAGGAAGCTAAGTAAGTATCTAAGGGAAGAGTGTTTTAGGCAGAGGAAGAGGAGACACAAAGCTCTGAGCTGGAGCACGCAAGGTGCGTTTGGGGAACAGGATGAGGAACAGGGAGAATAGGAGGAGAGGGTGCCCAGTGAGATATTTGGAAGCCACCTCTTATGTGACCTTGTAAACCACCATGAGGACTCATAAGGACATCATAAGCATCTACTCTAGGACTGACAGCTCTTTGATATTTTTTTGTAGCCCACTATGGGGTTAAACTAAAACTTCTTGTACAATTCAAGACTTCAAGCTTGCTTTTCTTTGGCTATTTTTATTTGTAACAACTTCCAGAAAGAGATAATATAAAAACCAATACAGAGAGATAATGTTATGTAACAGATGCAAAGTGAGGCAAGATTCTTTACTGAAGAGGCAGAAGGTAAACTATGATGAATAATTTATATGGTTTTTTTTGCCTTAGAGTGAAGTAAACATTTTCTTGTTCAATTGTCAATTTCTGATTATATACATATCATTTTAATGAAAAATCGAACATCCTTTTTAAACAAGCGTTTCGAAAAGAGCAGCTATTGCTTTTTTTTTTTTTCTTTTTTGTGGTACGCGGGCCTCTCACTGTTGTGGCCTCTCCCGTTGCTGAGCACAGGCTCTGGACGCGCAGGCTCAGCGGCCATGGCTCACGGGCCCAGCCGTTCCGCGGCATGTGGGATCCTCCCGGACCGGGGCACGAACCCGTGTCCCCTGCATCGGCAGGCGGACTCTCAACCACTGCACCACCAGGGAAGCCCCAGCTATTGCGTTTGAACTTCCTCTCTTTCCCTTTTTTCTTTACACATCCTTCAGTGGAGGTGCTAATGAGATATATTGAAGACTCAGAGTGGAGATTTTGGCAACTGTTTAAATCAGATTGGTCATCTTAATGGGCCTTAAATCATCTGGATAAATGCAGGTTTTACTCGTGTTGGTTAAGGTTGAATTTGAATGTTTCATTTGGCATAATCATTAAGATAACTCCCTGCTTGACTAAATTTTTCATTTTTCAGCTGGGTGTTTGATAGTAGTAGACATGACCACACAGAGTGCTGACTAACTATAATAAGCGTAGAGAAAGGTGAACAGGTAAATTAATGCCTATGTAACTAAGGGTTTTGTATTAGAAAAGAGTGGTATTACAATTTCATAGATTTTCATTGGACTAGTAGGGATTTTGTGTCTAAATACGTCACTGGTTTTATCTGATATCGTGATCAGTGAAGCTTGTCCTTTTTACCTCCATAATTTCATGTACATTTCACTGTCATTTCATGTACATTTAGTATCCTCTGATTTTGCTGTAATGCTCTAGATAGAGCACGGAAAGGGTTTCACTGTACTGTGATGAAGTCTGATTTCACTGTACTGTGATGTACTCTGATTGAATAAGGTCTATATGTGGGGTTTCTTTTTATTTATTTTTTACAAACTAATTGTCTAAACATTCAAACCAACCCTCAATCTTGTGAAAATTCTCTATATATAGAGTCTGTTCAAAAGGCTTTAATGAGATTATTAGAAAATGTTACTTTTCATAAAAAAATTCAAAACACTAAGCAGTTGTGCTTTATATCTGGGGACAGGTGAAGGAAGATAAGGGAATTGTGTGTGTGTGTGTGTGTGTGTGTGTGTGTGTGTTTATATGAGATACAATATATTTCAGGCATCCTTTTGGTATCAACCATCTGTCATTAGGAAAATATTTCAGTATACACAGTTGACTTCTGGCTGGTAGAAGACATGAAAAGGTTTAGCTTGAATCTGAACTGAAAATCATGACATCATTACTTCTTCTATTTGAAAATATTTTTGCATGCACATAGATTTTGTGTCACCTTAAATCAAACGTTAGCTTTCTGTAATCTTTGTATTTCTTCTAACATCAATTTTTAAAAGACTACTAAGAGCTAAATCCGTTAAGAAATGTGGAAATCATATACTGGCAGCACTGTTGTTGAAAAAATACTATGGAAAAGCTATTGTATGCTAAATACAAACAAAACTTTTCTCTGTTATGAATATCTTCTCTTTTACTTTAAGCAACTTTTTGTCATGTAATTCCTTAATACATGCTTAGGTATTTTCCAAAGAGTGGAAAACAGATTTTCTAGGAGCTGTCTCCATATAGTGTGTGAACTTAAGCATGGACTCCAAATGTTTAAATAAGGGCTATACTTTAACTCCTTCTACATTTCTTTTATATGTAAACTAAGCTGCACCGTCCTTACTTCTAAATTATGTTCAGAGGGATTTACAAGGAAACATACAAGATAACATTTTATTGATATAATTTAAATATAAATTTAAAATTTCAATTTAATATCAGTTCAAGTTGGATTTGCATGAAATTAATGCACAATTGACTCTAGGACGAAATAAGAATAGAGTGATATTAACCCTCTTTACAAATTGATTTTTAATTTTTTTAAAATAAATTTATTTATTACTTATTTTTGGCTGTGTTGGGTCTTTGTTGCTGTGTGTGGGCTTTCTCTAGTTGCAGTGAGTGGGGGCTACTCTTCGATGTGGTTCCCAGGCTTCTCATTGTGGTGGCTTCTCTTGTTGAGGAGCACGGGCTCTAGGCGCACGGGCTTCAGTAGTTGTGGCTCGTGGGCTCAGTAGTTGTGGCGCACGGGCTTAGTTGCTCTGCGGCATGTGGGATCTTCCCGGCCCAGGGCTCGAACCCGTGTCCCCTGCACTGGCAGGCAGACTCTTAACCACTGTGCCACCAGGGAAGTCCAAGAATTGATTTTTAATGGAAACTGTGTTCAGGTTTTTATAATGGCTAGCAAGAGATGCAGAGAAGTACTAGAGGTTTTGATTTTCTGCTTAGGGGTGCTTTAGCACTAATTTGATAAAGAAGATAATATCCTTTGGAATAGAGCTTCAGGTAAGACAAGTTAGTGGCTTCTGTGGTTCATTATTTTACCTAGTGCATAACTTGAATACTGAAGAGTCCGGGGCCAAAGTATTAAACAACAAAAGCCCTTTTCTCACACAGTTCCTTGTAAGTGGGGCAAAGTAGATCTTCTCAGCAGCCTTCTCATGGTGTGAAGAAGACAGCCTCTTTTGTTAAAACACCCTCAGACTCATCTGGTGGAGAGAGGACTGTGTTACATAGTTCTGGTGACTTCGCTCATCTACTTTTTCTTTCTACTGAGTCCGCAGAGTTGCCTCACTATACCTGCTAAAGCACAGGCCAACTCAAGGGAAACAACTCTTCCCTGAATTCTGAGGCGCTTCACTCACCTTAGTCACTTCACTGGTTGATAATACCTGCATTGAAGGGCTGCTGGAAAGTTTAAAAGATATATACAAGACACTGCTTTAAATGAATGACAATATATATTTTTAAATTATTATTAATGTCCTTTTTTTTTTTTTCCTGCGGTACGTGGGCCTCTCACTGTTGTGGCCTCTCCCGTCGCGGAGCACAGGCTCCAGATGTGCAGGCTCAGCGGCCATGGCTCAGTGGCCATGGCTCACGGGCCCAGCCGCTCCGCGGCATATGGGATCTTCCCGGACCGGGGCACGAACCCATGTCCCCTGCATCGGCAGGCGGACTCTCAACCACTGCGCCACCAGGGAAGCCCTAATATACTTTTTATAAACAACTAATACATGCTAGAGGAAAGTTGCATCTCTTACTGCATCTGAAACCCCTGACCTCTGAATTCACTGCTGTGGCTCCCAGAGTGTCTGTTGTCCCTGTCAGTTGTCCCCCTCCTCTGAATTGACAGGTTTGGGATTGAGGGTATCTCACCCCTCGTTTGCTCCAGCCTCTAGCATTTCTGGCAGTCATGTTCCCTGAGTGAAGCTCATCAGCCCCAGTGTCTCTGAGTGAGTCCTCCGTCTACTGAATGGCTTGTTTCTGCCCCAGTTACTTCTTGCAAAGCAGAAACATATGGGTCCCTAGCTAATGAAGTACTGGTGTCTGATCTTACCTACCCATAACTAGTTCCAGGCCTCCTTGGCTCAGGCATACTCAGTATTCTCATCTGTAAATGGGAATGATACTGCTTGCTGCACATGAGGCAGTGCGGATCCGTGAGGCAGTTTATGTTAGTACACAGCATAGTGCCTACACACCGAAACCAGGTATTACCTGAACAGAATTATGCCTGTATGGGGTTTAGGAGTCCTGGCGCAGTCTGGCAGTTTGTTTTGTTTTGTTTTTCTTTTAACTCTAGAGCTTATCTTAGTAAATGCACTGTTAATTTTCATTGGTAGTTTGTGTAAGTTGCCTTTAATTCTCTTCTACCCTTAGTTGCTTTTTGTGTCTGGTCTTCTTATCTTGTATGCAGTCTATACACATCCTTGTTATGTTCACGGGCTGACATGAGCTTTAAAAAAGAACTCTGCAATCTCTAGGTAAATGATACTGTCTTAGATTTAAGATATTCTGTTAGAAAATTCCATGAAACATCTTGCTCTAATGGGTTTGATTGTGCTGATGATCAGATTATGCGCTCTAAGTACACAGTGTTGCGGCGTTTCAGGAGAATAAAGTTTGGGCTTATTTGTTCTCTCTCAGAAGCTGTCTCAAGTACCTTTAATGAGTTGTGGGGAGTAGCAGTGATAAAAGACCAACATTGAAAGCGTGTATCAGAAGATATTATCATGTCTATTTCATAATATTGGGGCTGTAGCCTATTAATAATAATCATATTTGTATTAGGTAAGAATGGTTTATGCAGTTGATTGGTGTTTAATTTACATTAAGATACGTTCAGAGTACTTCATAACAAATACTCTACTACTTTTACAAATGCCTCAAAAAGGTGATGACGGTTGTTATAAAAATTCATATTTTTAATTTTTTATATATATCCTTATTGAACAGTTATTTGAAAAAAATCAATCTGCTAAAGTCATTACTTTATAAGTAAAGGTTTTGAAATTTTAAAGCTGAAGTGAAATCTGGTCGTCTCTTTTTATTTGTGTGTGAATTTTTTTTGTTGCTAGTGGTAACTATAGAGAATTTTTTTTTCAAATAGCACCCTTTTAATAACAATGGTCTCCCCAAATATACTGTGGCATAGCTTTAAACTTTATTAAGTCTGTCTTGGACTCCCCCTTCCCCTCCCTGAGTAAATGGAAGAAAAGTTTGGCAGGCTCCATGCTGTGCAGTTGATTGATGTCCAGAACATCTGAAGGACTTTTGTGTCCTGCCTGCTCTCTGTGAGTGCATAATGTGTGAATACTTAAAGAAGGTCAGCCCTTATCACATGTAATCTAGGCCTGAGAGCAGATCAACAGTGACAATCATATCCCGTAAGTAAGAACACAAATCATCCTCTACACACTTTAGACAAGTTGTGGGATATTTTTTCTCTCTTTTTACCCCTTCCCACTCATGGGGGACCTTGGCAGAGCAACGAAAGCAGAGAGAAGACGTGCTCAGAATAATGTGTCACTCCTTGGAGGGAGGAAGGGATTGTTTATTTGTAATGATGTGATGGTCTTTCACTGTGCAGCTGAAGGGAGCTTGGGCTGTTAATGACTAGTGATGTGGAAGATTGCAGATGAGAACGGGATGGGGAGGCAGGAGGCAGCCCGAAGCGGCCTGAAGTTGTGGCATTTGTAAACTCCAAGTCAGGAATAAAGCTTTTTGTACACTTGAGTTCTGTTGTTTATTTTTTCTCCGGTAATGGAGTAACTTTTTATATCGTTATGTAAGTGTATAGCTGAAAATGAGAACAACAAAATGGATTAACCTGTACAGTTCTGAACACACTTTTCCTTTGCACAACTAGTATGAAAGTTTGAAAACGATTTTACTGCAAAACTCTATAGGATGGTAGGGACCTAAAATGCTACATATAGCTTCTAATAGGAACAAGGAAATAACAGTTGTTTTTATGTGCCTGTGTTTGAACAGAAGTTTAATTTAAAAGCAAATGTTGCTGCAAACAATATTAGCAGACATCTTCAAGTATTAGAGAAAATAGCACTCACCTTATTTTTCTCATGAAGACTTTTAAGGATATTGTTGCATTTTCTTATATAAAAGGAAGATATTCTTCACCTTATCTCAAAAACTTGACTAGTTTCTTTTGACATGTAATCAGCTTCAAGAAGTCGTTGCAGTCATTTCACACAATGGAAACTGTGCAGACGCCCCCTCCAGAAACCAAGGCATGGCTTCCCATGTATGTAGGATAAAACCCAAATCAAATTAAGAGCTGTAAGGCCCTTCCTTCTCAACGTCTCCCAGTCTGCTTTTCCAACCCAGTTTCTCTGCTCTCCAGGCATATCCGGTATCTCATGTTCTCTGCAAACATTGCTCTTTTTCTTGCTCATAAATGTCTGCACTGTCTGTTCTCTTTGCTCGGGATTCCTTTGCCCTCTCTTCACCCAGTGAATTCCTACTTATCTTTGAAGAGCGAGTTCAAATGCCTCTTCCCCACAAGTCCAGTTCCCATCCCCGGCCAGAATGAATCTTTGTTTATGCCCTGTACTTTCCACATTCCCTCAGCATAGCAGGCCGTCACTGTATTGCCTTGTCATTATTTGATTATATGTTTGTCTTCACCCATTACAGGGTAGGTTTTGTCCTAAAGGCAGGTACTGTTTAATGTTCTTGTATCCCATTCACTAGACACAGTCCCCCAAATACAGTTTAAAAAGCTGTCTATATACATAAAATCATATATGTATGTATAGATGGAGGGTTCTGTGTGGAAATAAGTCACAAATCGAAGTTGTTCAAAAGGTAGTCTCCTACTTTAAAACTGTTTCATATATTTCTGCTTCAATTATATGATAATTTAATCAATGAAATAAAAATAAAGTTATTAAATACATATTTGTCTTTCCGGGTATAATATGAATTTTAAAAATGTGTCCTTGTTTTAGTGATCACATTATTTAGGACAGGAACAATTTAGCAAATGTTACATTAAAGAAGATTATTGTTAATAAGGGTCTTTTGGTCAAGAGGCAGAAGAGTGGTTAGTGAGAGTCGTCAGGAAATTGACCATTTTCTCACGTCCTCCTGTGTTCTGGGCACTGTAGTCAGTAGTTTTCGTTCATTTACTTGTCTAATCCGTGTAACAATTTTAACAGTTAAGTAATGAGCGGATTATAGACCAGAGAGTTTAAATAATTTGCTCAAGATTATACAGATAGCACAAAGAGTCTCTCTCTACTCTGCAGCATGGACTCCGTAAACCTAGAATAAGTGGGTCTGTGTAAGGATTCTACAAATGATATATAGCAATGGCATGTCATACTCATATTGGTAGTACTATCTGTAGTCTTTCTTTTCTCTTTCCTTGCCCCTCTCACGTGTATATGTTCAAATTGAGACCTTTCTTTTAATACTCTCTCAGAGCTTTCTTTGAAGCCTCATTTGGTGTGGACTTTAAGGTGAGTGCGCTAAATCATACGCAAATCTGGATTTTCTTTCTTTTTTTTTTTTGGCTAAGTCAGATTTCTGATCTACATTATAAGATTTTTTTAAAGATCTTTTGAGCCTATTTGTCTGGAATCTAATTATGCATTTTATAGAACATCTCCTTCATTGTTGGCACCCAGCATATGTTAAAGGGAATTAATAGGGTTACCTCTTGAATTTCGTAGTAGTATAAGTGAGAAAAAGAAATGTGTATTACCAAAAAGTTTGACTAAGTGGAAACCTCTCCTCACACTTCTATCAATAATTTTGACTTCTACTCACATAGTTGGAAGTTTAGATTCAGAGACTCATCCTATATTCTGAAATCTTAAACCTTTTTTGAAAAAAAATTCATTAAGCCAGTCCATGCTCAAAAGCCTTTTAGTTATTTATATAATATAGCCTAAACGTTGTAACCTGCATTCGGAGTCTGGCACAATCTGGTTCCACTCCGTCTAGCTTTCTCTCCAGCCATTTACTAATAGGTGCTGTCTGCTCCAGTCAGATCTTTCTTCTCATGCTGTTGCACAAATGAAATACTTAATCCTACCTCTAGTCCTTGCTCACATAATTTCCTCTCTTTTCATCTCCTCTATCTCTGTATAAATTCAGTTCATATTTTAGCATTCAGCTCTGCCTCCAATTTTTGGCCCAGTCTAATCCATCCCTTACTCCGATTTTCTATCTTTATTCCATTTGAAGACACTTCATCTTAAAATAGGTTATGTTTTTTTACTTAGTTCTCTATTACGTATATATTACTTTTTCTGTGGTATTGTAAACTTCTTGAGTGCATTTACTTCAGCTAGCACATGTACAAAATTAGAAATAGTTGCTGATATGAATTGCTTTGAACTGAATTAGGATTCTGGGGAGAGAGAAACTATTCTCTCTTTATGCTGTGAACCATTTATGGATGCCCATATTGGGGAAGTATGAGCAATGAGAGCTGTCCACATTTCAGCTGTCCACATTTCAGCCGTTCACTATTCGCCCTGGAGCTCAAGGCCAGGTTCCAGATCCGGCAGTGGAGCCATGTTGTGATGTGGCCCTGAGCCGAATATAGAAGGTTTGAACAAGAGGTTCAAGCAACAGAGCTTGATTTTTGTCTGCGGTTCACTTCTGTTGCCCCTCTTCTCCTGGTCACTCTTACTCATTTTAGTATGCCTCAGTTTCCCTTCTTAGCTAAAGACTACCTCACTTAGCACCCCCAACTTATATTTTCCTGACAAGTAAGTTTCATGGATTCTGTGAAATGCAAAACGTGTAGTTTAAACTGAGGAGATTCCAAAATTTTCTGTGTGATTAAAAATACTCTATTTCTGTTAAATTCCATCTCATGAAACTGAGTTGAGGGTGTTGGATTGATAGTAGTATTGGTTAAATCCTAAAAAGCAATTGTTGAACTACTCTAAGCTGGAGAATAGATTTGAATGCCACCTACTAGGGTAGTGCTGCGAGGTGCTGGTGTGTGTGTGTGGGGTAGGCGTGTCTCTTAAAAAGGAGAAGAGAGCAGAGATTTTTTTTCCAAGAAAATAATTCTTAAAATTTCAAGTAAACACATTCTCATGCTACCTTAGATATAACCACTGAACTGTGTCTCTGCTCTCATACTCATAAATCCTTTATCATGCAAATGGATTAGGTTTAATAAGTACTTCTGTTTGTATCTGTCTGTGGTGATAGTGTAGTTTCTACACACACTGCCAATTCATTTATATTTCTTGCTGTTCTTTTATTATCGTTAGTTCCCAGAGTAAAACAAATAGCCCTTTAAAATGTTCTTTAGTACTGGAAACAGTCACTCAAAATCTCATGGAAAATTAAAATATTACAAAATGTTCATAGTTTACATTGAGGCACAATTATAATTAACATCTAAAAAATTGAATAACTTACCTTGGTTTTATTCACATAATAAAATTGGTTCAGTTCACAGTACTTTTTTTTCTATATAGGAAACTTCAAACTATAGTCATTTCAAATTAATTAATTTAAGTGAGTAGCCTAACTGAAATATTTCAACTTGAAATATTCATTAAGGATGGCTTTTACAAGTGACCCTTTTTTGTATCTGTGCATTTGATTCAAAGGCATTTGCCTCATTATTTAAATGTTGAGGTCATGTGAGAAAATGCCATAACACTTGGATGTGTTGCAATATTTCTATCATTTTATCA
The DNA here is from genome assembly GCF_949752795.1 of Hyperoodon ampullatus. Taxonomy (NCBI): domain Eukaryota; kingdom Metazoa; phylum Chordata; class Mammalia; order Artiodactyla; family Ziphiidae; genus Hyperoodon; species Hyperoodon ampullatus. Next base: position 20,703,637 of record NC_136914.1, on the reverse strand, counting down.
AAGAAAAAAAATTTATTTCTCCTTGTCTGTCTACAATTCCCACGGAATTACAATCCTTAGCAGAGAAAAAAAAACCTTAGCAGAAGAAATAAGTAATTGCATGTCGGCAAAGCATAGGTGTGTGTCGCTCTGGAATCTCTCCACAGCTGCCCGGGAGGTGCGGGGACTTTGGCGTGGCCAGTACAGAGCAAAGTCCCGCCTGTGCTGGCCCTTGTGTGGGCAGCTGGGTTCAGGCTCCTTTCTTAAGAAAACAGTCTGGCTTGGGGTCCTCACCGCCCTTTGTTGTCCTCCCCACGAGGTGATCAGTTGAAGTCTCCGTGGTGACAGAACCAGTTTGTAACAGGCTTGTCTTTCACGGTCCTGTCTAGGGCTTGCTGCAGGCTTGCCGGAAGCTCCGACAAGAGGGGCAGCAGAGGAGTCTCAGTTGAAAGAAGGAAAGGCAAGAAACAGGAGGCTTAAACAGGCGGGTCACATTGACGACTCTCCCGCTGCAATGGGTTGGCTGGACGAACTAAACCGGCAGCTTCACATTGCCTTGCTCCTTCTTCTGTCTATGCACACGAGGGGTAAGAAGACCAGCGCCCCACAGTGCAGTGCTGACAGGGGGCTCCGTTAATGGCTGGTTTCGTGGTTTTTATCACAGAAGGGAAAGTTCAGGGCAGAAGTTCAGTGGCTAAACATTTCCAACCCCCCATCCTCCAACTGCTCTGTAATTTTACTACTTTCTGTATCATGGCAACGCTTTCTCGACAGTGTGTTAGAATAGTTTTAAAAGGGATGCAAAGTTTCTGTGTTCTCTAGCAATTAAGAATTAAGTGCATTCTCGTTTGGAACTTTGAGTATGAAGTTGATTGTCAACATACGGTGACAGTTTATATGTGAAGAATTTAAGAACACAAAAATGCTAATAAACTTGTTTTGATCATTTTAATTTGAATACTGTTAGATTTTTTATGCGTTAGCTAATTAACTTTGAAGTCCATTGTCATTTTTATATGGATGCATTGAGTAAACCTGTAGTTTTATAATGGCAATAATTGTAATTTGTGAATATGTCAGATGTTTATCCATATTTAAGAACAGGGGCTTGCTTAGTGATCATTTTGTCCAGAGGAATTATTCTTGTATAAAGTTGACTAAAGGATGGCAATTTAAAAAAATTATTTTAACTCTAAGAGTAATTATAAAAGTAGGTAAACTATTTTCAAGTTAGAAGAAAGATAACTTAATGAATAGGAAACACTTATCTGTGATAGTGATTTGCAACAAGGGAGTCACAAGGTTGGAAATAAGGAAATAGCGGCTTTATAAAATTAAGCCAGGTGACAAGGGAATATGTGATCAAAATGCATTTACAGTTCACCCTCATATACCTGTGAATGCATTTTATAGAACCAATTTGGCAATACTATTTAATTGGAAGCATGTATTACCAACTGGCATGTATTTTGATTGGCACTTAAAGATGAATGTTTTCATAATCTCAGAGTATTCCATGACACTATTTAGGTATTATATTTTGTGGCTTGGCTCCATGAAAAGTGCTTTTAATTTCTGGTATAGATAAGTGTAACTCAAAAGGAGTTTTGTGTATTGATGTGAAGGAACAACATGTAGTTCATTTACTTGGTTTGCTAGTTTGTTTTCCAAAAATTGTTATAATCTGGTACCTTCTAGAAGAGATAGAAGGACCTCAGGGAAACTTTCTTAAGAATATTCCAGGAAACTCAAACATGATATATATGAGGTGAAATTCTTATTCCTCTGCTCATGCTACTGCTATTTCTTGATTTCCTAAGGGTAATTTTTGATTCTCTTTTAGCATTTTCCTTGAAACATATGAATACCTGAATTAATTATTGAGTTATGTCAGTCAAAAGTGAAAAGGCTGTATGTTACAGACTGAATCTTTGAATCATAAATGGTAGGATTAGATTACACCTTAAAATAGTATTGTGTAGTTGGTTTACTTTTCCAGAGAGAAGGTTGAAGCCCAGAGACAGTCCCCGCTTTCTTCGACCAAGCGTAACCTTTTTAACTCCCTGTCCAGAGCCCTTTCACGTGAGTGCCTGTGTGCGTCTGTGTGTGTCTTACCAGTTTATTCTGTAGCATAGTGGTTAAGGGTATGAACTCCAGACCCAGAATGCCTGAGTCTGAATCTTAGCTCTGCCACTTATTAGATGTGTAAATTCAAATGAGGTGTCTTATAGGTGCCTTGATTTTCTCAACTGTGAAATAGGAATAATAATAATAACTAACCATAGGAATGATTTGATTATTAAATGAGTAAATACACATAAAGCATTTAGAATAGTAACTGGTGCATAGTATTGTCTGAGGTTTTGCTATTAGTATCATTAGTAATAATGTTAATCTCTGCAGGAATAGGAGACAATCAATCTGGAAAGGTAAACTGAGACAAGATTTTAAAAGAATCTCATAGCTCATCTTAGTGTGATTAACATGCTGAATCCCAATTTATATTCCCAGCTTTGTCACTAGTGAAATTTTAACTTTTTTTTTTTTGAGGAATTTCTCTACCTGTAGCCTTATAAAAAATAAGTTTCATGTTTGTTTGTTTTTTATTTTGCCTGGATGAAAACAGAATGTGCTGTAGACAGGGACTGTTAGCTCAACCAAGACTAAGCAACTTTGACTAGAGAAGTTAAATACTCATTGACAACTTGTAATGCTTTATGAATATTAATTCTGCATGTACTTCAGTGAGAATGATTATCACAAAGATAGGTAAATATGAAGCACAGACAAAGGAAGTGGTCATGACTTCTTAAGTGAATGGCAAAGCCAAGATTAATGTACTGAGACCTTAAATACTCATTTAAAGTAAATGTGTTTCAAAATGACAGCTTGAGACATTTGGAGAGTCTGTGCTTCAGGCTAATACAAATATTTAGTTATTTAGGTATATGGGAACCTAAAAGTTCTATATGGAAGGAATATGTACAATATTCCAATTCTACTTTAAATGGTACAAAGCTCTGCAAAGTCACAATAAGTGGAAAGGAGAATGCTTCACACGTGGAACAGAGTAGCTGGGGTGGCCTGTGGCGGGGGTGGGGGGGTGATTCATCAGCCTAAATCTTATCATTGCTTGTATCTTATCTTCATTGTTTTACTTGAAAAGACACAGGCTTAGAAAAAGGGAAGCAAGGGTACATCTTGTTAGGTTTTGAACTTTGTGTTTTTTATATTGGCACATTGTGGTTGCTTCAGGAATGCATTTTTTAAAACTCGGGATCCTGAAGTGTGGAATTGCCTCCTTCTAAAACTGAAAACATGACCTGTAATGGTGAAAATATGTAGTGTTCATTTCTACTTGACATGTAGTATTTTAAAGATTGAGCTATTGATACTACCTTGCCCCTATATTCTCAAAACACAGTGGAGAATTACAGGCAATACTAATGAATATAGTGCAATGTGTAAACAGTATTGAGGCATCATTCTGGTCACTACCATTCTTCTTAAGTTCTGCCAAAGGAATTTAGTGAGGTTATAAAGGTGATAGACTGACAGACCTAAAAACTAAAGGACTCTTTCTGTTTGTTGTTCTAACACATTGGTGGCAACAGTGTGCCCTTCCTGACATGGATGGGCCTCATGCTCTGCCATTTAAAAAGGTGAGATTTTATTTAGCTTCTTGTTAAATGTATGTGTGAAAATTTCCACAGCACCCTGCCCTACTGTAAAATCAAGGTAATAGATTATTAGAGCAATTAGAGTAAAATAAAATTGGCAGGCAACTTTTGTTCTTTAGAAGTAATTCTATATCAACGAAGAGTTCCCGGAAAAAAAGGCGAGATAGGAAGTAGGAATTAGCTCTTTTGAAATACAGGAAAATCCCTAAACCCAGTGAACAAAAGCAGGTCCCAGTCTCCGTGGCCCCTGCAGTTTTATGTAACCCAGATTTTATATCCTGCTTCTTCATTGCTAGGTCATATTCCATAGGTTTCCTATTGTAATATTTGTGTTTGATCTGGTTGACACTAATTTAAAATTTTTTAAAAATCTGTTATTAAGTTTTTTCACTAGAATTAAGGCAGATAGGAAATGCAGTAACAGGAGAATAATCAACATGGCTGTGAATGTGTAGTTTCAAAATTAAAATGGTGATATTGCTCTAGGGTGTCAATTTTTGGTAATTTTTTTTAAAAAAATTATTTATTATATTTATTTTTGGCTGCGTTGGGTCTTCGTTGCCGCGCGCGGGCTTTCTCTAGTTGCGGCGATCGGGGGCTACTCTTTGTGGTGCACGGGTTTCTCATTGTGGTGACTTCTCTTGTTGCGGAGCACAGGCTCTAGGTGTGCAGGCTTCGGTAGTTGTGGCTCGCAGGCTCAGTAGTTGTGGGTCACGGGCTCTAGAGCGCAGGCTCAGTAGTTGTGGCGCGCAGGCTTAGTTGCTCTGCGGCATGTGGGATCTTCCCGGACCAGGGCTCGAACCTGTGTCCCCTGCATTGGCAGGTGGCTTCTTAACCACTGCGCCACCAGGGAAAAGCTTTGGTAATATTTTTAAATGGAAAATGATCCTCATTACCGTATGGCAAAATATAGTGAAAATCTGAACTGTTAGACCGACACAGCTGTTAAATGCATAAATGTGGTTCTGTGTTTAAAATGTTTTCTACTGCAGTTATTATGTGACACTTCCAACAGTTAATCTCTGGCTGTTAATTGGCAGTAACTGTGCATTGTGGTGAGCATCACAGATGTAAGAAATTTGATCTGTGGTAATTTACCTGGAAGGAAACTGACTAAATTATAGCTCTCAACTTAAATTCTGCAGAGTAGATTGGATAACAGACCTTCACGTAACTGTTGAGTGCAAACTCACATTATTTGGTTTTACCTTTTGTTATGAGAAGTTATCCTCTTTTTTTTTTTTTTTTTTTTTTTTTTTTTTGCAGTACGCGGGGCCTCTCACTGTTGTGGCCTCTCCCGTTGCGGAGCACAGGCTCCGGACGCGCAGGCTCAGCAGCCATGGCTCACGGGCCCAGCCGCTCCGCGGCATGTGGGATCCTCCCAGACCGGGGCACGAACCTGTGTCCCCTGCATCGGCAGGCGGACTCTCAACCACTGCGCCACCAGGGAAGCCCCGAGAAGTTATCCTCTTTAAATATGTAGTGGTGGCAACCATGTATGTAAGGCATACGTATCTCTCAATATCTGTGCATAGATAATTTAATCTTTAAATTACAAATACCTGAAGGCTTCTGGAAGAATCATAGTATTAGAAAGATCAGAGTAATTCACATTCATTTTTATTTTTGTTTTTTTTTTGGTCTATGAGTCAATTGCATCTGAAATAACATTTTACAACTCTTCTATTGACTTAGAACTGCCAGGAACAAATTTGTGAATATGTTTTTTCCCCTAACTTTCCAAATGTGGATTTATTTTTAGAACTCATACAGGACATTGGGCAAATCTTTAAGTAAGACAAAGTACTGACAAGTAAAATCAGCTAAATTGTCTATCAAGCTTTCTTATGCTACATTTTAGGTTTAGATGGACCCTTTTGGTCTTGATTATTATACTCTCTTCCATCTGTAAAATAGTCACTCTGCCCATTGTAATCGATGTGTGTGTGCTTGTATGTGTGTGTGTGTGTGTGGAACTATTCATATTAAAATATCTACCTACGATTTTGTGACTATGAGCTCAGAATAACCTTGTTCTTATTTCTAGGCCCCAGCACTTTTCCTGTAACACTGGAGAATCTGGGGCTTTCGGATTAACTGATTTCTTGCTTGATGTCATCTCTGTTGCATTCCTTCCATAATTAGTTAACTTCCATATTAATTCATAATGTGTATAAAATCACATTGTTAGTATTGATATTTTTGGCAAAAGAACAGAAACTTAAGTAGAGGAAGAAGTCGAATGAAGACATAAAGAAAAGCTAAAGGAAACACAGGCCTCGTGGGACCCAGAGGACATTCCCTTCTTCTTCCCTCTGGGTGTCTTTTCCCTTTTCTGTTTAAAGGTCTTTAGCAGACACTCCTTGCATTGTAAAATCCAGACCTTTCTACGGCCTTCCAGGCTTGGCATCAGCGAGGCCCTGGCTCACCTCACTGCTCAGCGGTTATCGAGCCTTTCCTGTCCAGAATGATCCAAACTCCTCTCTCCTCAGGTGTTTCACACATGCTGTTTCCACAGCCTGGAAAGTTCTTTGCTTTCCTACTCGCTTATCCATTTGCTTAAACGTCACTAAGTTAACTTTTCCTTAACAATCCAGATTAAATGAGATCCCCTTCATATAATCCCTCATTGTAAGTTTTATTTCTCTTGTATGGTACATATCATGATGTATCATTATACGTGTCACTCTCCTGCTGGAAGCTCACCTTCTTAGAGGAAAGACCACGTCCATTTTATTTGTTGCTGAATCCCCAGTGCATAGTACAATACTTGGCTATAGAGGAGTCTACCTCCTTAGACATACTCGTTATTTTGCACACGACCCAAAGTAGTGTCTGCATTTCCTGATATTCCAAGACCTTTTTTGCTTAGCTCTCCAGAGTTAACTGATAAATGTTTCACTGTTTCTTATTTTTAACTTTCTGGAGAGAGAATTTGATTGACTGCTGACCCTAACAATGATGGAATGTAACCCAGGTGGGATGTGTAGTCACTCAATACCAAGATGGCCACCAGACAATAACAGATACCGTGGGCAGTGGAAGTTTTTTCTAGAAGAGGTTTTGGGTTAGGTTGATAATCAAAAACGTCTAATATAGCTGCTACTGTCATTAATAATAGCAATATGAATACTTCTAGTATTCCTTTGTTTATAATGAATTCCTGTTGGCTACTAAGTGACTTATTAGCTATATGTGTAGAAAAATTATAAAAAACGCTTAATTTTTACGTGAACTTTGGTATCCAGGAAATGTTACTACCAAAGTTATGGTAATATATTTCTGTAGTTTCTATAGAATTATTTTAATAGTAAATGAAGGGGTATGATTTTTTTGTTGTTGTTCTTTAAAAAAAAGATGCTGAAGAAATTCAAGATATCAAGGTGGTGGCAAAAAATAACATGAAACAAGTAGTGTACTCTCTTGGCAGACTTAATTTTGTCATATTGTTACATACAACTTTTACTCCTTTATTGAAACAGTAGTTGCAAACCTTATGTCTCACAAAGAACATCTCATGAATTTTGCATTATGATCCCTAAAAGGCCACAAGTTTGTGGCTAGCAGTATACATCTTTCATTTGATCAAATTCTGGGAACTTGAGTGTCTGAAACTATGCTTTTGATCCCTTCTGGAGTCCAGAGGAGAATGAATGTACATATCGAATTCACTTTTTAGAAACCTCTTGAGTACACACAGAAAACTGGCTTTGGTGCATAGGTTTTTACTGCCTGACAGTATCCTGTGGTCATAATGTGGGAACATAATGTCCCCATATTTGACTTGGTATCTTCACAATTTTAATGGGAGTTTTACAGGTAAGGAATCAGTTTTGCATCAATTTGGAACTTTTGTGATATGAGAACTGCATTGATAAGATATCAGCCAGGTGTGAGACAATTTAATATAATAAAGCATCTTAATATTTTTAATGGTTATTTCTGTTTTCCTTTAACTATAAACTATGCCAAGGCCAATAGTATACAGCGTCAGAAAATGTGAGGCCAGGTTTGTTTTATAAACTTTGTATGAAATTATCTGGTAAAGACAGTTCATCAATTAACATGTTATTATGTTTGTAGAAATATTCATGATCAAACTGTCTTCGCTAAAATGTTTACCTTTATTTTTATTTCTCTAAAAGAAAACTGAGACAGTATTTTTCAAATCCGAAAAAATAATAACCTGCCAATTGTAATCGTGTGTACTTGAAATGGTGATGCACTTTTTTATGGAGCTAAATCTCAACTGGATGTTTGTCTTGGTTAGAGTTAATATGCTCAGTTGCTTATTGCTTTTGAATTCCATTATGCTTTTCATGTTTCTGTTTTGAAAACAGAAAAAGGTTAATGTCATAAGAGTAACATGCTATATTTGCCCATTAACTATTAGCTCATTTAAGTCAGGGAATGTGCAGGAGTTCATTGGAGGAATATTTGAGTGGCTCTGAGTTTAATTTAGGCTCTGAAATCAGTTGAGTTATTGAGAACTGTGCAGTGACCTGGAAAACAACAGAAAAAGTGTTTCATTGGGCCATGGTAACAGAAGGGTAGATGCCACTTAATTGAGGTTCCTAAACAAATTGCCTTTTTACTTCCATACTTCCTTGTACATATGATACATATCCACACACATGTTTTTTATATGTATGTTTTCATAGGATTATGACAGTTTGTTGAAACTGGAGAATATCACTAAATATTTCCTACTTAATTTCCTACGCCCTGGGTGAAAACATGTTCAAATTGGGGAATGGGTTTAAATGAAAAGGACCCTCATGCTAAATCACATGATTTTACAGACATAAGACATTCTTGGGCATTTTTGGAGATTGTTTTTGGACTGGATTTTAAAAATATACACTAAACAGTTTATTCATAACATGCATTTTAATAGCTATTATGAATATTGTTAATCCACCCTACTTAACCTCTTATAGTGAAAAATATAAAAATTTTCTGTCTTTTTTTGTTAAATAGACTTAATGACAAACATCTTGCAAATTAGATTTTCATATATTTCATCTCTTTCTTATGCTCAATTTAATCTATCAAAGCCACACATTGTAGAAGACATCTGGTATTGAGCTTAAGCAGCTGGGTTTCATTTGTAAAGGTTTTGAGCAAATTTTGGTGCTTGCCAACAATAATATAGCCGTTGGCCAATGTGTTTTCTTTGTGGCAGCTTGGTGCACTGTGGCAGGAGAGACCAGAATTCAGGATCAGTTGATTTTCCGCCTCTTTCTGGCTTGACTAGAGGGACTTGAGGATTTTATGCAGATGTTCCTGTGAGCTAAGTGAGGGTTTGCTGCATTGGCTATTGAATGGGAATCAATGGACGAGCAGTGTGTAATCAGCACTGATCCATCTGAGAAACAAGGAGTCTGCAGTTTTCCCCACAGCATGGTTCAATGTATTTCCTACATCACAGTCACCATAGGTCATTTTAAAGATGCAGTTCCCTATACCCCATCCCAAATCTACTAAACCAAGTATTGGGCAGCTGAGCCCAGAAAGCTGCAGTTGATTAAGCTACCCCAAGGGATTTGGTACACACGGGATTAGAGTTAATAAATTTCAGTTCATTCTTTACCTGCAGACAGAACCTCTAACCCCCTTTTTCTGACCAAAAGAAGAACCCATTTTATTAATGGTATTTAAAAGGAATTGTCAGAAGTTTTTTCTAAAGTAACTTACCCACGTATCTGGTTTGGATGTTCTTTCATAAAATATTACATTAGTATGACCTGTTGTTTAATGAAACAGTTGTCCTAGCATTATTAAAATATTGCCACTAATGATAAAGAAGGGATCGTAAGTCTTAATTTACTTGGAACAATCCAAACCTGGAGGGAAGGGTTTCTTGCAGAGTGAAACAAGAATGTGAATCCCAAATTTCCCAACTCTTTCTCAGGTACATTAATTAAGTAATTTCTGTATCCAGCTTGTCATTGGACACCTGGTAGGCTCTTGGAACTCTTTTCAGAGTTTGGCTCTATCAGCTACCCTCAGAAAGCACCATACTCCTGAGCCCTGCACCCACCTCCAATTATATTCAACATGTTATTCCCAATGCAAGTAGTTTGTCTTTGTAGCTATATAGGCAGTTTTGGTGACTGTTCTGAAATAAACCAAGTCATAACTCTCTTCTTTGCTTCTGCTGGAAAAGTTCTATGCCAGAATTCTTACCTAGTTTGGTATTCTTGTTTTACTGGTTCTGAGTCCAGAACTGAGTTTTCCAGACAAACACTTAATGAGTTCCAGGGGCAATATGGAAACATACCCAGGGAATGTGTGGTTTGAAGTGAGGATTGCCTCTTTGGAAGTTAATAGGGTAGTGACTGTCTGTTGTTGAAATGTCATTAAATGGAAATGTACTTTTTACCTTATCTTGCTTTGGAAATTAGCACTCAAGATAGTCACTTCTTTAGAAAGTTCCTGCATTCCCTCAGGAACTTGATTTAAAATACACACACACACACACACACACACACACACACACACATACACACAGTACTTAATGTAAGCAGGCAACAACCCCAGAAAATATAACATTAAAAGAGGGTAAGAGAAGGAGCAGTCTAAGTGCTTGAGATTGTCTTGTTTCATGATCCATGTCATGCATGGACTACATCTGAAGTTTTTTAAAGTTTCTGGAGGAAGCTCAGCAATGCAGCTGTCTCTAATGTACTGTGAACCTTGAAAAGGAATTTCCTTTCAAGTAAGAGCGGAAGTAGTTTGTGTGTGGGATGATGCAGCGGAGGGTTTTCTTCAACAGAAAATAAAGTGCCATTATATAAACAAACATCTGCACAACCTAAAGTATGCCCAGTAAAAATAAATGCTAGAGGCACCTACACTCCTATTTGAGCAAGACCCAGTTAATTCTAATGATCTGCTTGTGTTTTCTCATTTTCACAAGGGAGGAAACAGGGGCACACAGTTGTTAGGTGACTTATCTAAAGGCTCACTGTTACTTCTAGTGGCAGAACCAGAACTTGGGATTCCAGAGTTTTTGTTCTTGTTCTTTGAAGAATTACATTTAAATTTGACTTGAGGATTGCTATAATATTTAGGCAGAATGTTTGGAAAGCCAGAGTCTTTGCCACATGAACATTTTATTTAAGAGACAGATTACAAAAACACACTACCACCACCACCAGAAATAAGTATTCCAGTGTATGAATAAGCTCAGAGCTGATAACTTTGCTTCGATTTTCCCATTTACTATAATACGTACTGGTTTGTAAAAAAGTACTGTATATTCAACCACATTTAGGCTGTCATAATTTAGTGCTCACGGGAATGCCACTTATATGCAGTTTCTTCTGAGCCACAGTACCTCACCATCTGAGGTGAGGAGAAGGCAAAATCAGGAACACAATTGAGTTATTTTCTAGGGAAAAAAATTACATCTTGCCTTGAGGAATGGAGCATCCTTCCAGTTTTTTCCTCTTCCTGATTTCCTGCAAATGTTAATCTAAAGAGATTACTTGTAAAATATCCTGAGTAGCTATGACTGCAAATGAGAAATGTGATACGCAGCTTTACACCTTGAGAGTGAGTGCTCACACCTCTCCAGATTTATTTCTTAATGTTAAAATTACAAGGTCATTGTTCTTCCCATTGTAGGATATCACTTGTACAGTGATGAATCTAAATCCTTTAGATTTACACATTGTGTTTTATGGTTTTGAGAAGTTGCTGCAGAATATTTTAGAATAATTGATGAACTGTCTTTACCAGGTAAAATTTCTGTGGTGTTTATCCTAATTTTTCTACCTCTCCATTGACTATTTTTTCAGTAACTGTGAATCCATGCTGTGATTTTGCAAACTGAGTGTGAGAATACTTGGTCCTTTGTTTTGGGGCTTTGTTTTGATTTTTGTATTTGCTTTTTAAGGAGTTTGAAATTTCTGCTGAGGATTTCATATCCCCTATTTGTACTTACAAGATAAATGAGCAAAATTACCCATCCCCCCAAAAAAGTTCTATAAGGTTTTACTTCTTAGTCTAGACTTTTTGTTTATTATTCCTGTGGCTTTCAGTGAATCATCACCTTATTATTTACAAAATAATCAAAATAGTCTAGGGGTTAAAAAGAAAGCAGCATTCTTATAGTTACATGAAATACTAGTCATCTAATAGACAATAACGGACGTATTTTGTTTGTGATTTTCTAATTCACAAATCCAAGGATACAAATGTCAGCATTGTTATCCTTTCACTTGTAAATGCCTGCATTTATAGATGTTCAGCACAGAACAAGTTAGGTATACTTGCTCTTCTAGGTATAAAAGCTTACTATGGTTTTACAGTTTAATAGCTATAGTAATTAAAATAGTGTGGTATGGCCTAGGGTAGCTATAGACTTATATGGAACATGGTAGAGAATCATATATATAAGGAAATAATGTGTCAGAGGGGACATTGGAGATCAGTGGGGAAAAGTGGACTGTTTGAAAACCTCACTTCATACCATGTATAAAAATCATCTCCAAGTATATCAGAAAGCTAAAGGTAAAATTCAAAAAGTGAAAGTGTTTAGAGGAAAATAATAATAGCTAATGTTCCATGTATTGTTCTAAACACTTTACTAATTCATTTAAATGCCACACAGCATGAGATAGGTGCTTTTATTCCCCCTATACTATAAATGAGGGAGCAGGTTCAGAGAAGTTAAATAATTTGTTTCAGATTACAAAGTAAAACACGGTAAAATCTAGATTCAAATCAAGACAGCTTGGTTCTTGTATCCCTTCCATTAGTAGCTATATGATACCACATCTCTTAGATTGAATGTTTGTATAGCTTAAAGTTAAAAAATGTTGCAAAAAACACAGATCATAAAGAAATTATTGTAGAATTTCTTAACAGTAAAGTTAATAATAGTTCAACAAAGCAAATAACAAACAAGCAAAAGGATAGCCCACATGCTTGTAAAGCATGTTACAAGACATGTGACTGAGAAATGTTTAATATCAATTATATATAAAGAATGTCTTCAATAATGAGAAAAATACAAAATGTCAGAATACATGAATAGGCCGTTAACAGAGAAGATGGAAATATAGGAAAAGAAACTAAATAAATAGAGAAATGCAAGTTAAAGTAATATGAGCTACCAAGTTATAGTCAAGAAATAGGCAGAATAACTCTGAGGTTATCAAGTCTAGGCAGGGATGTGGAGAAATGGGAACCCTTAACCACTGTTAGTTGGAACCTAAGTTGTTTCTACCATATGAAAATTCATATATGATTTTTACATCTAAATAGTAATTATATAGAAATATTCATAAGGTTAAGCAATAGTTTCTTAGATATGATGCCAAAAGCACAAGCAACAAAATAATAAATAATAAAATGGATCATCAAATAAAAATACATCATCAAGAAAGTGAAAAAAGAGCCCACACAATGGGAGAATACATTTGCAAGTCATATATCCGATAATGGACTTGAATCCAGTTATATAAAGAACTCTTAAAAATCAATAATAAAAAGATAACCCCTTTTAAAAATGGGCAAGCATTTGGACAGACATTTCTCCAAAGAGTATATACAGGTGACCAGTGACCGTACGAAAAGGTGCTCAACATCATTAGCTATCAGTAAAATTCAAATCTAAACCACGAGATACTAGTTCACCCACTAGAATGGCTACAATCAAAAAGATATTAACCAGTGTTGGTAAGGATGTGGGGGAATTGAAACCCTCATACACTACTTCTGGAAATAAGTATAATAATATAATAATATATAAAATAAAATATATATAAAAATAAGCTTCTGGTGTAGCCACTTTGGAAAACAGTCTGGCAGTTCCTAACACTGTCAAGCGTTCAGTTACCATACGCCCCAGAAGTTTCACTCCTGGGTGTCTACCCAAGAGAAATGAGAACCTAATGTCCCCAAAACACTTGCACACACATAGCATTACTCATAATAGCCAATAAGTGGAAAAAACCCAAATGTCCACCAGCTGATGAATGGATAAACAAAATGTTGTATATCTATATAATAGAACATTCTTTGGCAATAAAAAGGAATGAAGGACTGATACTTGCTATAACATGAGAAAACTTTGAAAGCAGTATGCTTCATGAAAGAAGCCAGATGCAAAGACCACATGTCTTATTCCATTTATGTGAAAAGTCTGGAAGGTAAAACTATACAGACAGAAAGCAGATCAGTAGCCCCAAGTTGCCAGGGGTGGGAGGCTGTGGGCAGGAATGGGGAGTGACTACTAGGGTTATGGGGCTTGTTTGGGGGGTTATGAAAATGTTCTGAAATTTCATTATGATATGATTGCAAAACTCTGTACATATACTAAAAAGGATTGAAGTGAACACGTTAAATGGGTCAATTTCATGGCATGTGAATTATATTTCTATAAAGCTCCTAAAATATTAAGAGGAGTAGATAAGTAGCCCATTTAGGAGAGTGGGGAATATGGGAGGAGAAGGGATTGGTCCTCATTTGGCTTCATTCTATAATATTTTGTTCCTTAATGATAAGAAAAAATCCCTTAAGGTTTTATAAAAGAGTTGTGAGAACCTAGTATTCTCTTTTTTTGGTATATTTGTAGAATTGTATATAATACAAGATATAACCCAAAACAAAATTGAGTACATATCCACACCCCTACCCCCCTTTCAGCTAGAAAGCATTATGGGTTTTCCTCTCCTCTAATAATTGAAGACTTTGATTCCAGAAAACATTCTCTACAAATGAAATACTGAATTTGGGCTCCTGTATTGACTGTTACTTGCTTTTTCTGCTATCAACTATAATAGTATTTTACTTCTGAAGTCAGAATTTTAGTGAGGCAGCTTTGTTATTTTATTAGTTGGTTTATGAGAAAAATTCCTTGTGATTAAGGGTTACCACTAGTTCTGGTTAAAGTCAGATCATTTTTCCTTTGTTAAAAATTTAGCAGAGTAGCCCACCTGCAACCCTGCTTGTTCAATTAAAGGGAAAAGATATCTTCTTGGGACAGCTGCTGTCATAATTCTGCATCTGGGCCTTGTGAGAATCTGTTAATTTGCCTATGGATCTTTATCATGAACTCTCCCTACACCGATTAAAAGCTTTTCTTGGGGACAGAGAGCATGGCTACAGGCTAGGAAGGCTCTTTCCTGAATCAGAGGCACCCACTGCTTTTCTACTTGTTATTATAGCAGAAATGCCTTTCCTGTAGAGCAGTTGGGAAATTGCCCGCACTGACAAGCCCTTGTCAGATAGAAGAAGCTCATAGTCATAATAAAAACATTTTTTCCCCAGAATATTGTTCCGTGCTTCTCCCACTCAGGGCCATGGCCATCATCAGGATGGAAAAATGACCCCAGGGCCTTGAGATTTGTACACCAGAGTATGAGTAACAAGTGATGCTAAAGCTGATTCAGGGTCAGCTGGACTGTGGTTGTGACAGCATTCAAATACAGTTGCCCCACAGAGTACAGGTTAAGTAAGAGTTCTTTCATTTAACTCTAGAACCTATAAACATAAAGTGATTGGAGTAGTTCACACAAAATCAGAGGATGAGAAAATGTGTAGAGCCAGAAATTGGTGTGGGGAGCTGAATGGCCCCCCAATGCTAGATTGTTACTAGATAGTGGTTTTCAAATTGTGGTCCTGCATCAGCATGACATGGGAACCTGTTGGAAATATACATTCTTGTGTCCCAACCCAGATCTACTGAATCAAAAACTCCAGGGAGTGAGTCCAGAAAACTGTGTTTTAACAAGCCCTCCAGGTGATACTGGTGTGCGGCTAAAGTTTGAGAACTCTGGACTAAATTACGTTGCTTCGTGAGTAAGTTTGAACTTTATCCCACAGGCACTGGAAATTCATGGAAGATTCATGAGCAGAGTTATGGAATGATTAGTGTTTTAGTTAGATAGTGGAGTCTTCTGCCATATTTTTCTGGTTAAGGAATTTTAGTTTAGGAAAATATAAAAACGCCACCACTTCTAGCTATATGATTTAATCCAGACGTTTCGGAAGTGTATAATAGTTTGTAGTTTCTTATAATTAAATATGAGTTGTTTAAGGACTTAATAGAAATTTGGAAGCTTCAAACTTAAGAGGTTTTTATTCACTATAAATGATAAAATGATGCTTTATTTTGTATGCCATTTTGTTCCCTAAACTTAAAACATTTTGCAATTTTAATAGGACCTAGGTGTACTCCTAAATCCTGAAAATGTTCTCCAAATAATGTTAGAAAATGTCTGAGGGCATTTCCCAGGTCACTTTACTGTGTAACTTTTTCCCCAAGTATGTTTTGCATTTTAAATGTTTTCATTTTTCCTCTTAATCTTGTTATGCATCAGTAACACATGATGTGTTGGCATCTTCTGTAATAGCACATTTGTTCCAAGTGAAAAGGACTAGATTCAGAAAATCTAGTCGGCCAAAAAGTTTACCCGACGGAAACCTATATTGAATCTAAAACTAATGCACTCACATTTTCCATCAGAATTAAAATGGAATGAAGCCAGGAAAGCCCTATGAGAAGTTTGCTGGTCTCTGCCCTGCATGAACAGCATTAACCACCATTTAGTCCTGTAACTAATAGACAACATGTTGAAAAGATCTTTTACTTGTAAGTGTGACATGGGGCTGACTGCACAAATCTGATTATATCACCCCTCTCCTTAAGAGTCTTTTTAAGATTTAGGATTCACTACAATGATTTTACTTCCAGATGGTCTTAGTTTTATGTTAAATGGAATGTTGGTATTAAAATGCAGTAAGATGGGAAGGGGGAAGCAAGGGGGAGGGATAAATTTTAGGATTCACATACACACTACTAATATATAAAACAGATAAACAATACAGACCTACTCTATAGCACAGGGAACTATGTTCAGTATCTTGTAATAACCTATAATGGAAAAGAATCTGAAAAAAGATATATATATATATATGTATGTATGTATGTATATAAAATGAATCACTTTGCTATACACCTGAAACATTGTAAATCAACTATACTTCAGTAAAAAAAAGAAAATGCAGTAAGCATTTTTACTCTTTAATGACCTAATTCTATAAATATCCTAGAGCATATTATACTCAGATCTTGTCCAAGAGTTAACTGTTTGGGAAAAGGCAGGAGCCTTTTCTGATGGGTATCAAAATAATTGAATTTTAATTGTTGCCCTGCCACTAAATACTTATGTGACTTTGGACATAATCGTCAGTGTCTCAGAGGATGAGGTGACATATTGAAATAGTTCGTATGAGAAGTTGGTTTGGGGCACAGATACTGTATTTTTAAAACAAACAGAATGACTTGGAGAAACCATTCATTTATTCCTTAATTTAACATACTTTAATTATACACCTACTACCTTCCAGTGTTGTAATATGCCCTAAGGGTTCACGGAAAATACTCCCTGGTCACATCCTGGGAAGGAGACAGACAAATACAAAGAATACTTTGGGAATAGGTAGGTGTGTATCTGACTTAAAAGGAGGTATCTATTTCTGCTTTGTAAATAAGATGGTCTATACCAGCTTTGTCATTTTCCACATATATGCGTTAATATACGAAATTGGTATAGACCATCTTATTTACAAAGCAGAAATAGAGACACAGACGTAGAGATCAAAGGTATGGATACCAAGGGGAAAGAGGGGGTGGTGGGATGAATTGGGAGATTGGGATTGACATATATACGCTATTGATACTGTGTATAAAATAGATAACTAAGGAGAACCTGCTGTATAGCACAGGGAACTCTCTCTACTCAGTGCTCTGTGGTGACCTAAATGGGAAGGAAATCCAAAAAAGAGGGGATATATGTATACATATAGCTGATTCACTTTGCTGTACAGTAGAAATTAACACAACATTGTAAAGCAACTACGCCGCTAAAAATTTTTTAAAAAGGAGGTGTCAACTGAGTTGGCAATTAAAGGCTGATAAGGAATTATCTGGGCAAATAAACTAGATAGGTCGAGAGACCAACCTGAGAGAGTGTGGTGTAGCCAGAGGACTGAGTTTAGTATAACTGCGGAGTTGGAGGTGAGGGGTAGTGAGTGGCTAATTTGAGATTGTAAGCAGGGGACAGAAGATAACGTTATGTGTGGACCCAGGATGCAGAGATCCATGACTGGCTTTTGGAAGTCACATAATCATATTTCCCACGGTGTTCCCTTTTGGTTAATGGCAGCTCCATCCTTGTACTTGATTAGGACAAAACCCTTGGCATTATCCTTATCTCTTCTTTACCTCTCACGTAGTACATATAGTCCATTAGAGAATTATTCCAACACTGTCTATATTGGGCCCCCATGGACTCCACTTCAGAATCCTCATGGAACCACCCCTCACTGCTGTCACAGGTGCAGCAAACAGTTCCATGAAGACATTGCCCCGCTTTGCGTAGATGGAACTGGATACTCTCTTACCTCTTGGCCTCTTGCCTTGCGGCCTCTTTGATGCATCATGTGGAGCTCTGGCAGGAAGTCTACTCACACACAACTTGCAAGGAAGGGCTAGACATGACCAGTACGGGTTAGGAGCTGAGCCAGGATGGATATCCTGAGGCTCAGGTCATGATACCTCTAGTGGAGTGAGGTAGGTAACTCATTCCTCAAATTGCCACTTTTTTTCTTCCCTGTTTCACAGCCCTGGTCATGTACTCCTGATTCCTGGGATGACATTCCCAGGAAACTACCTGTTTGCAAGCAGTTGTCTTAGGCTCTACTTTCCTGGAAATTCAGGCTATGACAGTCAGTACCTTCAAAACCCATCTTGAATCTGACCACTTCTCGTCACCTCCTCACTGCCCGCCACGTTCCAGCCACAGTCAGTGCCTGCCTCAGTTACCGTAACCATCTGCTAACTGCTCTCTGCTTTTATTTTTGTCCTTTATAGTCTATGCTTGGCACAGCGACCAGAGGAGAAGTTCCCACGAGGCCCTCTGGGATCTGCCCCTCTTTCTTCTCCAACCTCGCCTCCTACCACTGTCCTCTTGCTGGACAAACTGGTGCCTGTTGCTCATCAAGGCCTCCAGGTACACTTTCACCTCAGGACTCCTGCCTGCTCTTTCTTCTGTCTGAACACTTCCATCCCATAGCTCACTCTCTTCACCTTCCCCTTCCCAGAAATGACTTCCGCAGTGAGGGAATTCTGACCTCCTCTTTAAAATAACAGCCACTCCCAACATCTTCTGTCTCCCTTCCTTGTGCTTTATTTCTCTCTATTGCACTTAACATAATTAATATGCTTCCATGTTTATTTTGCTTCTTGTCTCTTTTCTCCAGTAACTGTAAGCTTTGTCAGGCAGGGAATTGTGTCTTTTTCTTTCCACTGCTACATCCTTGGACCTACAACAGGGCCTGGTACCTGGTAGGTGCTCCCAAATAATTTTTTTTTTTTTTTTTTTTTTTTTTGTGGTAAGCGGGCCTCTCGCCGTTGTGGCCTCTCCAGGCTCCGGACGCGCAGGTTCAGTGGCCACGGCTCACGGGCCCAGCCGCTCTGCGGCATGTGGGATCTTCCCGGACCGGGGCACGAACCTGTGTCCCCTGAATCGGCAGGCAGACTCTCAACCACTGTGCCACCAGGGAAGCCCCCAAATAATTTTTGAGTTAAGCAGGTAAATGAACGTGTATTTTAGAAAATGTAATTATGGGTATAGTAAAAGATGGTTGGAGGAAGGTAGGGCTAGAGAGCAGAGATTAGGAGCTTATTGCAGACAACCAGGTAAGAAATGATGAGGGCTACATTTAGCATCTTTTAACAGTATCAGTAGAGAGTTAAGGAATGATTACAGAAAAATCTAGAAGATTAAAATGATTGTGTTGTTGATGGATTGAGTATAATGGATATGAGAGAGGGAGACATCTAGGAAGATTCTCAGGTTTCTCTTTGGCAGCTGGGTAGATGGTGGGTATGTTCATTAGAGAGACACTGAAGACAGGCCAGGTGTAGAAAGAACACAGATAGGCTGGGGAGTCTTCAGGAAGGAGGAGGGAAAACTTCATATTTAAATATGTTGAGTTTGGTGTATCAGCAAGACCTCTTAGCATAAATTGATAGAGACCCCATAGTTAGTTGAATATAGAGGACTAGAGCTCAGAAAAGGGTACTTGGGGGTTGACTAGTGCCTGGTAAGGGAATTGTGCCCTGAAGTAGGCCTTACAAATATCAAACAAGGAAAAATCCATGTATTACTCCATGTTCCCATAGGACCATAGTGATTCTTAACTGTTGCCACTCTTTCTTTCCTGACTCTTTTTTAAAAGTTTGAAAGAGAAAACCTTGAAAAAGAGAAAAGAAAAAACAGTCTGATTCATTTTTGTTGGTACATTTTGAAAGAATGAAAAAGGCATTTATCTTAGGATGAAGTGTCTAAGTACCTCTAGAGTACAAAGAATTTACCTTTAGCTTGCCCTGGCTAGCCTCAAACTCTACATTTTACTTTCACAGCCATCTTCTTTTATTGAAAACATGTTGAAGTACATTTTTTTTCCTTAGTCACCAGAAATGAGTATGTTCTTTAGTAAAACATCCGGAATGCATACAATGAAAAATGTCTCTCTCTATATATATCTGTTTAGTAATATAAATTTTAAGTGATTGTGTTCTCTAGCAACATATTTTTCATGTATTTTGAAGCTTAGATTTTTGCCAATAGCTTTCATACCTCTGGTGATTTTTATTACCTTATTTACTAGAGGAGAATTGAGCATCTTGAACTGGTCTTCAACCTAGACATTTATTTAACAATTTGATTTCTCAAGGGGCAACACTGTTGGAAGAGATTACTATGTACAGATCTCTGAGCCAATAGAGGATAGAGATGGGAAAGACACTGCCAAGGAAATTTATAGAAGCAAAATGAAAATCACTCTTTCTGAGCTGTGATCATCTTGTAGTTGGTGAGTGCACCTTAGCTTTGGATGAAATCTTTGACTTGTTATTTGAATTCAGTCCTTGCTGTTTGATCTCATGTTGGCACTTTACATTTCACTAAGACTATGAATGATCTCATAGTCTTAGCTTGCATTGAGCACAGAGACATTAGGGGCTACACTGCCTGAATTGCCATCAATAGAGCATGGATTCTGAATACATACATGAGATCTAAACTATATTGCTGACGATGAAACTATAACTTTTTATTAGATGGAAGAAATTCTAAAAGCCACAATTCAAGAGCCCAAGATAATTCAGATTTAATTAAAAGAACCTTTTATATTTACTTAAAAGAAGCTTAGGTATTTTAGGCAACTTTGAAAAACGAAGAATAACTGAATTAGGGTTCTCCATAGAAATAGAAGCAATAGGAAATATATGTACACATATCTGTTTTTCATAAGGAACTGGCTCACCTGATTAAGGAGGCTGACAAGTCCTTAGACCTGCAGTCAGCAAGCTGGAGACTCAGTAGAGCGAATGGTGTAGTTCCAGTCCAGAGGTCGGCGGGTTCAAGACCCTGGAAGAGCTGATGTTTCAGTTGGAGTCTGAAGGCAAGAAAAATGTAATGTCCCAGCTTGAAGACATCAGGCAGGAGGAATCCCCTCTTATTTGGGGGAGAGTCAGCCTTTTAGTCCTGTTCAGACCTTCAACTGATTAGATGGGTCCATTTGCATTGGGGAGGGCAGTCTGCTTTATGCAGTCCATCAACAGAAATGCTAAACTCATCCCAGACACCCTCACAGAAATACCAGAATGATGTTTCACCAAATATGTGGGTACCCACAAACCAGTCAAGTTGGCACATAAAATTAATCATCACAATTTTAAAATCAATTCAAATTCACTCAGTTAATAAGCATTTTAGGCATAGCTCTATAGATTTAGCAGAGAGTAAGGCATTTTGAGTATCTAAAGAGGTAGAGAACAGATGTCAGGTAATGCTTAATAAGACCAAAATAAAGTAATATAAAATCAAGAAAAGGGCTTCCCTGGTGGCGCAGTGGTTGAGAGTCCGCCTGCCGATGCAGGGGACACGGGTTCGTGCCCCGATCCAGGAGGATCCCACGTGCCGCGGAGCGGCTGGGCCCGTGAGCCATGGCCGCTGGGCCTGTGCGTCCGGAGCCTGTGCTCCGCAGGGGGAGAGGCCACAGCAGTGAGAGGCCTGCGTACCACAAAAAAAAAAAAAAAAGAAAAAAGAAAAAAATCAAGAAAAAAATACAAGTTTTTAGTGTTTACATCCTTCACCAAGACATTTTTCATGTATATTGTTGCTAGCTACATGGGACTAAAAACTGAGTTTTTTATTCTGAACTTTAAATTATTAAACAGACATTTAGAAAACCATATACTTACTTTTTCATTTTTATTCTTTTTTTAATTTGTTTATATCACAATACATATTCATCTGGAAGGTGGTAGCATAATCATACTGAACCAATAACAACTTAGTCTGTTAAAAAAAATTACTAACAGTATATCTAGTGGATACCACAGGGGAAAATGTTCTTGAGCATTTTTTGCCCCCAAGTTGTATTATTCTATTCCTGCATCATATTTGTGGCCCACTGTTTTGTGTCACGTGTTTCTGAATTCAGGTAGTATAAAATGTTTCTGGGCTTACTGGACATTGGAGGTAAACACAGTTTTGATTTTATTTTTTAATTTGAAAAGAATGAGAGTATTTCTAAACATAGTATATAATTCTTTAGCCACAAAGCACAGCTTATTAAATAGTCATTACAGATGCGTCCCCTCTCCCCGCCTCCCCTGCCCCCCAGTTCAATCCAAACTTTAGGACATGAAAAATACAAAGTACCCGTGGAAAAGGTTTTAAGAATTTAGTAACTATTTGAATTATTTACATATTTTATAGTCAAATACAAAACAAAAATTATCTGATGATTTTTAAATAAAATTTAAAAAAAACATTTAAATGAATTAGGATTCTGTGTTTGGCTCATTTGGGAATTGTTAGAACTAGGGACTCCATTAAATAAGTATATTCGTTTTCTCAATATTTATGTCTCATTTTCTCCAAGTTTAACTGATGTATCTTTTGTTTCTGGTTATGTGATAATGACAAGTTGGTTACTTTCACAGTTGAGAGACTTTTGGGAGGTGTCTTTATAGAACCTTAATACATCTATCTCTCTTGGTTGAAGGGACAAAAGTTTTAAGAGAAAAGGGAAGAAAATCATTGCTGAACATCTGAAAAGAGCAAACATTTTCCCCTGTCTTACAGTTACCTTTCTTCAGACTGATTCAGTTAATCAGATGCGGTGGGTTTTGGAGAGATTTGTTCTCATGGAGTTAATGTTTGACTTGCCAGGCGGTTTGCATTTCCTAGGCTGACCTTGGGAACACCGGCATGGCCATGATATCTTGTGAGCATCTCCCACCTTTGGGCAACAAGGAAATATTTGAGGCTGTGGCTTGGTCAGGAGAAGTCAATCTGTATGATAATATTCCCTGAGAGCTGTGTAGGATAGATGTAAAATGCAATACTTTGGGATTGCTTTCTTTGAAGACTCAAATCCAGTGTGAAAACTTTTTTTTTTTATGAAAAAGGTTTGTGGCACTTTCGTAATAGCTGGGCCTGCCCTGTTAATTTAGATCAAAATCACTTCCTCTCAACATCATAACCATTTTACTGTTCAGTGGTGCAGAAGGCATCATAAAGAGTTAGTGAAATGTTTTGGATCATTTAGAAGTGGATGAGTGATAAAAATGAAAATATCTCCAACAGAGGTGGTACTGTGGAGGACTTCTCATAAAGGCAAAAAGAAAAGTATCTCCGCATTAAGAATTTTCTTAAGTGTTCTAATGATATGAACCATTTGGATAAACATCTAATACAATACTGAACCTTTACAATTCCACTTAGACTTTCATCATGCCTACTCTCCTTTGGAGTCTTAATAACTGTTTTCTCTTTCAGCTTTTAGGGAAAGGAAACACAACTTCTCTTAATGTTTAATGAATATTTATGAAGTCCTTTGACAATTAAGGGCTCATTAAAATTCACTTCAAAAGAAAAGAGATTCAAAACACTTGGAAGCCCCAAGCAGAAAGTGGTGACAAGTAGAAACTCACATCTTTCTCCTTCCTTGTAAGTCAGAAACACTCTGCAAGTGAACTAAGAGTCTTCTAAAAATGATTCCAGGTAGCAGTTTCAATATAATAGATGTATTTGATTATTACATGGTGACTTTAACTTTGCATTGACTGTTGTCTCTGTGAGTGCTTTTTTCTGTAGATACTAGGAAATCCTGCTTTTATATGGCATCCTTGAATGGGAAGGAGATCGGGTGTTGTTTGGAGTCAGACATTGTTTAAATCTCAGTTTCAACTCTGTCTTGTTCTATGACCTTGAGCAAGTTCTCAGTGCCTCAGTTTCTGTATTGTAATATGGGGGGAAATAACACTCTAGGACTCATAAGTTTGTTGGAAGAAGCAACTGAGTTATTGCATGAAAAACACGGAGAAGGGTGCCTGGCACACTGCTTTTCTGTTTTGAGAAATCTTTCCTTTCAGTTTGGAAAGATCTTTGTTTTCCCCTGGCTGAGGTGCTGCAAAGGAACAGTCAGTGACTATGGGTAGCATTTTAGCTCCCCTTTTCATTTCAGTTTCTCTCCAGTCTTTCTCCCCAGGGCCCCAGACCCCTGTGCCCTGCCACTTACAGCTACTTTTGACTGCAGCTGTCTCTTGGTCCAAATATGTCACACAGAATATAGGGATGCATAAATATATATTCAGTCACTTTCAAAAGCTCAGTCTTTTATGAATGAGAAATTGTCAGAGTTAACAAGGTATTTTGAAATGAGAGCAGTTATACCATTGTTGCTGTTATTTCATGTAAATCCTTGTTATTTGGTAATGGAAATAAAGAAATACTTGGACATGAAATCAGATAATGGCCCAGAAAGTTACATGCCTACTCATCATTATTTTTAAATTTGAAATAGAAGTATGTATTGGGATGAGCAGAAAAGTACTAAAGCATCCATCCACATATTTCTCGATCAGTACAAGACTTAACATTTGCAGAAGTAAGCACTGACCTGGAAACCAAAAATTTGTATTCTATTGATAAATGTGTTTGTCTAAAGAACATCTCATTTATTTGTAAGTAATCTACCATCCTGCTTTACCACTATAGGTCCTAAGATTAAATTTGTCTTTGTAAAGTGCTGAGTTGCTGTTATTTAACTCAGACCTTATCTTTAAGACAAGCCTCATAAATTGAATAATAATTAGTCATAGTTTCCATTGGAATTTTTACTGCTTTCACCATCTGCTCTTCTTAGTCTATGAGAAGACCTGTGCAAGATGTTGGATCGATCTTACAGTAACTGAGTAGACTTTCACTTGTAATAATTATTTTCTATTGGAAAAGTGATTGCTATGTTTATGATGTTTGAGAAGTGAAACTGCCAGATTTGGTTGTTGTTAAGTTTGCCTCTATAG
The DNA here is from genome assembly GCF_949752795.1 of Hyperoodon ampullatus. Lineage (NCBI taxonomy): Eukaryota > Metazoa > Chordata > Mammalia > Artiodactyla > Ziphiidae > Hyperoodon > Hyperoodon ampullatus. The sequence continues at coordinate 20,678,575 of NC_136914.1, read as the reverse complement.
TTCTTAGCCATCCAGTCCTCATTTTGGAGTGGAAACTCTCTAAAGAACACACTAAATATTTTTGCTTTTTCCAGATAGGCACTCTGTACGTTACTACTGCTCAATCTGCTTCTCGGTGCATGCTATAATAAGGCTGCTGTCTCCCAGCTCAGTGTGGTCTATAGCTTCCTTCTCCCATAAAGTCACTATTACAACCCTGAGGTAGATGCCAAGAGCTAAGGGATCAAAGTTGTAAAGTTGTCTGATGCAAAGAGAGAAAGAAGAGGAGACCCAGATGTTGAACTGTGAATGTCCTATAACTGTAAAACAGGCTTAATTTTTTTGTATGATTGGCAGAATGTTTAGAAAGCATGCAGAAAAAGAGATCCCAAATTGTATGGAGAAATGGTAAAGTCCCGTGAATAATCTTGCCTCTTCCCAAGAGTCCCACATGGATTTATAACCTTCATTTCACTGTATGTGTAGTAAAATTTCAGGATGAACTGGTGCTTTGCTTGGAGGGATGAGCTTATTTTGTGCTCTGCAGGAATCCATTATGATCATGTGTGTATATTTGCCCTTGTAAAACTACTTAGAAAAGTTATACAATCGTGTTTTTTAAAAAAAATGTTTTTATACTTAAAAACTTAAATGTCTTTCCTTCAAAAATTTACAAATGCTAAAATCAGAGTTGGATGAGGATGTGAGCTAGTTAATATCAAACAATGAATATCTTTGGTCACAAATTTCAGCTATTAATAGTATACAAGTTGTTCACACTTATACGGGGAAAACTCCTTAAGTTACTGCTCTAAATATTTTATACATATGAATGGATAAATCCCGTCGTCCTCCTTTTACAGATGAGGAAATTGAGGTTCATGGGGGCTAAGTAAATTGTCTGAGGTCACACAGCTAATTATTCAAATTAATAGTCAGTTGGGTGACTCACAGGTAAAAAAAACTGTACTACTTGCAATCAGGAGGTGATAGTTGATAGGCCGGAATATGTGTGCAACTAACTGTTCTTCAAGGTAGAGTAAAATGTATAACATGGCAAAGTTTCATGAGAAATCAAAAAAGATGCATATATTTCTGATTGAGAAGTGTAACATAGATGGTAGAAATGGAGGCTGTTATAGGCTGAAAGAATATTATGAGCAAAGGCATGGGAATATGAAAAAAACATGATACGTATGATAAGTATGGACCCAGAGCAGACCATGGTAGGAGATGAAGCTGGAAAAGTAGGTTGGGTCAATTGATGACGTACCTTGAATGCCTTCCTAAGAACTTTAGAATTAGAACTTTTTGTTTATTTTGCTTCAGCTTTTTGGTTTTGCAAGTTTATGCATGTGTGTTGTTATTTTTAGAAGGCACCAGTGAAAATAAAGGATCACAGATGTGGGAGAAAGATCATAGATTTAATTAAAGCAGTTATATGGAGTAGCGAATATCTCAACTCAGTCTTAAGACCTTATACCTGAGCCTCGATCATTTATAAAAATGGGAATAATTGTACCTTCCTTGCTGGCTGTGGTAAGAATTATATGAAAACGTGTGAGAGCTCTTAGAACAGTGTTTCGCCTGTAGTAAGTACTCCGTAGTTTTATTTCATTTGTGGATCATTTCAGCAATTGTTATTTACTTCCCTGAAGCATACAAATCACATTGTGATAGCCTTTGTATACAGTAAAGGGTTAATTGACAAGCCACTTTCTATATGCAATTTTTAGATTGTCTACATACCTTTTAAAATGAGTGGCCATGTTACCTCTATATTCTCTTTTTTTTTTTTTTTTGCAGTACGCCGGCCTCTCACTGTTGTGGTGTCTCCCATTGTGGAGCACAGGCTCCGGACGCGCAGGCCCAGCGGCCATGGCTCACGGGCCCAGCCGCTCCGCGGCATGTGGGATCTTCCCGGACCGGGGCACGAACCCGCGTCCCCTGCCTCGGCAGGCGGACCCTCAGCCACTGCGCCACCAGGGAAGCCCTCTATATTCTCTTAATTGTCTTCTTGTTAAAAACATAAGACATTAGAATCTGGTGAAGTTATATAACTGGCTATATATGATTATATCAGTAGAAGAGCTGAGGTACATGATAAATGTAGGCCAGTTTAAAAATTTCATTAACACTTTATGTGGATGTTATAGAATGCATATGTGTATAATTTCTGAATCTGTTTAACACACACATATATGTTCATATAGCTTGCAAAGTGTAAGATGCCCTGAAGACATAAAATATTGTTACGAAGTAGTAGCTAATGCTATATAGCAGTTGGTAACAACTTTACAGTGAATTGAATATGGCATACAAGGCTTGCTATTTTTAAGATACACTTATGTAGGGCTTCCCTGGTGGCGCAGTGGTTGGGAGTCTGCCTGCCGATGCAGGGGACACGGGTTCGTGCCCCAGTCCGGGAGGATCCCGCGTGCCGTGGAGTGGCTGGGCCCGTGGGCCATGGCCGCTGAGCCTGCGCGTCCGGAGCCTGTGGTCCACAACGGGAGAGACCACAGCAGTGAGAGGCCCGCATACCGCAAAAAAAAAAAAAAAGATACACTTATGTAGAGTGCTCTGAAGGCAAAGTTGATAGGACATAATAAACAACTCTAAATATGAGTAAGTAATATTGGTATACTTCATGTGATGCATAATATTCTGTAGTTTTGTTTCTTTGAACAATGCCACATTTATTTATCAGCACTAGCAGGAGCCATGATAATGGAAATTCCACATGTTTTCTTCCAAATAGTGACATCAGTTTAAAAAACAAATTAGAAAGTGGTTAAAATTGATTGAAAATAGGAAATATGAATTAGTTCCAGTAAGTAGGGAATGCCAGTGATAAATCATAGAAAACAGATGTGTGTGTACATTTTTTCCTTGTCATTCTTTTTCTTTTTTATACATTTTTAAAGGTTACTTTCCATTTACAGTTATTACAAAATATTGGCTATATTCACTGTGTTGTACCTCCTTGAGCCTATCTTATACCCAGTAATTTGTACCTCTCACTCCCCGACCCCTATATTGCCCCTCCCTCCCCTCCCCACTGGTAACCATTGGTTTGTTCTCTGTATCTGTGAGTCTGCTTCGTTTTTGTTATATTCACTAGTTCTGTTTTTTAGATTCCACATATAAGTGATATCATATAGTGTTTGTCTTTCTCTGTGTGACTTATTTCCCTTAGCATAATGCCCCCCAAGTCCATCCATGTTGCTCCAAATGGCAAAATTTTGTTCTTTTTTATGGTTGAGTAGTATTCCATTGCATGTATTATCACATCTTCTTTATCCATTCATCTCTTGATGGACACTTAGGTTGCTTCCATATCTTGGCAATTGTAAATAGTGCTGCTGTGAACATTAGGGTGAATGTATCTTTTCAAATTACTGTTTTTGTTTTTGTTTTTTGGATATATACCCAGGAGTGGAATTGCTGGGTCATGTGATCATTCTATTTTTTAGTTTTTTGAGAAACCTCCATACTGTTCTCCACAGTGACTACACCCATTTACTTTCTCACCGACGGTGTACAAGGGTTCCCTTTTTTCCATATCTTAGCCAACATTTGTTATTTGTGTTCTTTTTGATAGCCATTCTGACAGGTGTGAGGTGATACCTCATTGTGGTTTTGATTTGCATTTCCTTGCTGAGCATCTTTTCACCTGTTGGCCATCTGCATTTCGTCTTTGGAAAAAGGTCTATTCAATTCTTCTGCCCATTTTTTAATTGAATTTTTTTTTTGATGTTGAGTTGTATGAGTTGTTTATGTATGTTGGATATTAATCCCTTATCGGTTATATCATTTGGAAATATTTTCTCCCATTCAGTAAGTTGTCTTTTCGTATTGTCAGTGGTTTCCTTTGCTGTGCAGAAGCTTTTAAGTTTAATTAGGTCCCATTTGTTTATTTTTGCTTTGATTTCCTTTAGGAAACGGATTCAAAAAGTTATTGCCGTGAATTATGTCAAAGAGTGTTTTGCCTATGTTTTCCTCTAGGAGTTTTACAGTATGAGGTCTTACATTTAGGTCTTTAATACATTTAACTGCTCTATATCTTTCAATTGGTTCTGGATTCTGGTAGTCACTTATATAGTTGGAGTGAAAGATGTATCCTTTTGTCTCTTACAAACCTCACAGTCTTTACAATCAAGTTTTAATCCATAGATTTCTGAAAGATGAAGGGAACTAACATTTATTGGGCATTAACTCTATCTCCGTCACAGGGTCTTTGTTAAGTTCTTCATGTAGTACTTCATTTAATCTTAGCAATAACCATGAGACAAGTAGACATGATTATTCTTATTTTCAAAATGGAGAAATGGAAGTTTAGAGAAATGAATGGGTTTTTCCAAAGGCATACAGCTAATTAGCCAAGCAGGTCATGATCTCTAGCCCTGTGCTCCCTTCTGTAAATGCTGTCCAGGTTACATTGGCATTTGAGACAATGTTCAGAACCTTCCTTTTACACCCATGTTGCAATGTTTCAGTCCTTAGTAACCTAAAACATAATTTAATTGAATTGGCTCTGTCAAAGTGGGGTCAAAGTCTATCTATCTTGAGTTTGAAAATTATATGTATAGGGGACAGAAGGAGTGTGAGAAAAATCGAGCTGCGTCTTTGCATTTTGTTTTCAATTTTAAAAAGTGGAGATTTTACCAAATAGCAATCATAGTAGAGCACAGACACACACTCCCGTTTCTGAAATAACATCATAAATCATAGATATATGTGAGATAACATTGTTTGTACCTTCTCTCACATTAGATGATCCTTGAAACCTTCATAATAGGGAAGTTGTTCCACATACCAAATCAACAATTTATGTATGTCTGCCAAGTGCCAGACACTATCCTAGATGCTGAGGTTTGTCATGGTTAACTAAAGAGATATAACTCTTTTTTTTTTTTTTTTTTGCGGTACACAGGCCTCTCACTGCCGTGGCCTCTCCCGTTGCGGAGCACAGGCTCCGGACGCGCAGGCCCAGCGGCCATGGCTCACGGGCCCAGCCGCTCCGCGGCATGTGGGATCCTCCCAGACCGGGGCACGAACCCGTGTCCCCTGCATCGGCAGGCGGACTCTCAACCACTGCGCCACCAGGGAAGCCCAAGAGATACAACAATCTCATGCAGTTTATCCTCTAAATATTCTACATATTTCACCTGAGTGTGAAATAATAGCACATTTAAGACCTCACGTGAGAAAGATGCTCTGCGCTTCCCCATATAATATTTTTGGTGGGAAAAAAGATCTCAGTGTATCCCTTGTTTACAACCCTTGGATGATATAAAATCTGACTTTTCTTAATTCAGAATTGGCTGTTTTCTGTAGCATGAAGGAAAAAGTGCCCTGTGTTTGGAAATCAAGAGACTTAAACTATGTTTAAATCAAGACATAAACATAGTTAAAGTTAGAGAAAAGCTTGTCTCATTATGATCAACCTTTCAGTGCTCAACGTGAAAAAGAAAAAAAAAAAACATAATCATGCAGAAGAAGCAGAAAATATTGCCTATGATAGTTTACAACCAAAATTCAAAGCAAAGCAGACAAAACTCAACCAGGACTAATTAGTACCATATTTAGCAAATTCTTTCTCTTTTTAATTACTTTTCTGAGAATGTGAACTTTGTGTACCTGTTTTACTTTCCTATTAATGAATCATTTCTTCTTTTCTCAAGTGCTTATCAACATTTCATAACTGGCAGCGTCTAAGTGAGTGGTGCTTGCTTAATTAAGGTTTGGTACTTTAATTGTGTCATTTAAAGACCAATTAAAAGCATTAAAACATAAATGTACATTAATAATTGCTTTCACATGTATTTGGCGCAATAATACTTTTGTGGGCAATCTAGTGTTTCTAACTGAAAATCTCTCCTTATATCCCAAAAGGGTTCAATAATATATACATTTTAATCATCTTCCCTTTTTAAAATTATCCCTTATACTCATTCCCTTCTCTTCCACTATTGTTAAAATTTCTTAGCTTATCTTAAAATATACATAAATTTTATATCTCTAGTGACCAGTAGTTGGTCATCTAGTGTGGCAGTTCTCGAAATATGATTCACAAGCATAATCATATGATGTATTATTAACATTTGCACTTATGGTACAAAAAAGAAATAGTGGTTAGAACTGTTGGTAGCACCTGAGCGCAAATCAAGACAGGGTACCAAACCGTACTTGTATTCTTCACTGCCATCACAGTAAAAACAAACCATCAAACAAGCCAACTGACCAAACATCAAACCAGCTAACCAAACACCCACCTACCCAACACCAAACAAAAAGCTACCTTCATTTAATAATATCATGAATGAAACTGTAAAAATTATTGTTTATTAAATTCCAACCTCTGAGTAAATTTCTTTTTAATATTCTGTGTGACAAAATGTTAAGTATACAGAATGAATTTCTTCAGCATATTGAAAATTAATGGTTACCATGAGACTTTTCATGAAAGGCAATTTTTACTAGAAAGAATGACTGACAGACAAACTGTGGTTATTCAGGCATGGGTATTTGCAGACATATTCTCAAAAATGAACAAAGTGAGCCTGTCACTTCAGGGAAAACAACTGACAGTATTTATTGCTAATGATCAAATTCAAACTTTCAAACAAAAATTAGGATTTTGTATCCACAGGATTGATCTGCATAACTGAGTGAACCAAGATTTTTTTCTCCAAATAATCAATCAGTGCCCATTGTTTCATATTCATGCCTGTGTAAAAATCCACTCAAAGTACATGATAGACAGTAGATTTTAATTGATCAGAATATGAAAATTTCATTGATAGGGTTTCACATTCAACATTGCATCTAACTTTGAAGAGACTTCTACTTCTCCAGTGTTCGTGTATCAAATAACCACTATTATGAAAAATGTCTACTAAAATATAGCTCCTTTTCCAACTACATAGTGTGTGACCCTATATTTTTCATATATGTCGAACACAATATATTGCAGTAGATTTAATTCAGAGGCAAATACCCAATTTCTTCTATTAAGTTAGGCCTTAAAGAGATTTGCAAAAATGTAAAACAGTACCACTTTTTTCATTTTTTTTTGACAACATGTTAAAATGGGTTCATTATTATTTGTAAATGAATTATACATACTTAAAAACTGTTCAGTTTTAATTCCTAATATAGTAAATATTGATAGCTGTAATCCACATAACTAAAAAATTTGGTGCCCTTAATAATTTTTAATAATGAAAAGGGATCTTGAGAACAAAACCTTTGCAAACTGCTAGCTAGAGGAATCATTGCTTTTAAAAGTCACAGAGACCAGAGCTTGCCTCCCACTCTTGCCTGCTGCTCACTTGTTTGTTCTCAGGAAAATAACCTCTCCCAGCCCTAGTCCCCTCTTGTATAAAATGAGTATTTTCAGGATTACATTATATGAGATTTCTAAACACATAATTGCAGATAGATAAATGATTTCCTCTTGTTCCTTGAAGACTCCTTGAAATGGAAGTATTGTTACTATGAAGTGTTTCAGGTAAAAAAAAATTAAGAACTGGCCTAAGGTCACACAACTAATAAACAACAGAACTGGGATTCTTACATTTTATTGATATAGTAGTATTCAGTACCCTCTTTTTAGGCTATAGGTACAAAAAAAGAATGTGTATCAGCAAAGTGGAAGTTATGTAGAACCGTAATGTATCTGAAGTAGGAGGGCGGTTAGAGAACATGTTTTCCTACCATCTCCTTTTTACTGATAAGGTACTTCAGGGCACACAAACATACTGTTGTGACCCCTGAATTGCTTTGAATTGGGCAGCATTTTTAACATAACTGTTCTCATCCTTTCTTTGCCTCCCATTTTTCTCTGCTTGGCCAGACGAAAAGAACTCCATTATCTTTGGCAACAACTATACGTACCCGTCCCAACAGATGCCAATGAAAGCAAAAGCACATGAAAACAAATGAGAAAGAGGACAAAACCGTTGTGATAAATAGACATAACCTTCTGTGACTACTGGCTGATTTTATTTTATTTTTTATTTTTATCATAATTTTGATTTTTTTCAAACCTTAGGAATTCAGTACTTGTTGGAAATTTAGCCAAAGTAATTTAAGAAGGGGGTGTTTGGGGAGATGTAACGCTGTCATAAAAAGACAAAAGGGAGTGGCAGTGTTTGGAACAGGAGAGTGCCTATGACAGTCAGGATCAGACACCCCGTCTCCTCAGAGCAGGCTGATAACATGCCTGGATAACACTCTTGGGGTCATTTCTAGAGAGGAGGGCATAGTTCTCTAGTACGCATGATGCTGCTTCCTCTCTTCACCCACAGCCCATGGATACCTTATGGATGATGGGATTAAGCCTTGGTTCCACCACACTATTATGTTTATTCTTTTTTTGTTTCTTCATGATTTGTTCCCATTTTACGATTACTGCATAGAATTAAAAACATGAACTTCGTCAGTTGAGTTAATATGTTGTATCAGAGTAAAATTCGACCTTTATTTAAACATAGATTGTGTAAATAATCAGCTCTAAGGGAAATGAAAGATATTTCCAGGTTACTCTATATGTCAGTTTAATTTTGGAAATTCCCAACTGCTGTTCATTTTTGGCTGTTTGTCCTGTCATTTTTCCCCTTTCTCTAATATAATACAGTCTCTCCTTTCAGCCTATTCAAATTCCTTTTTCTGTAAACCTCATTAATGCAAACCCATGAGCATACATAATTTAATATGTATGTAATATTCCCTAAATATGTAAATACAACATCAGCCTTAAAAATCTGCCTGAAATTAGGCGGGTGAAGTCAGGGATATCCATAGATACATCCATATCTAAGATATAAAGATATGTGTACTTAGTTATGGATGATTCTCTGCGCTTGTAATCAGACAAGCGTGGGTTGATTTTTATCCCTCCTGTCCATCACTAGTTATGATCTCAGGCAGTGGGATGTTAGATGTCCTTTTTCCAAATTGTTTACTGGGTAAGGGTAGAGTTGGAAGTAGTTAGATAGAACATGTTGTAGTGTTTTGGAATATTTGGGTTACCAGGGCAGCCACCACTTCTTTCTGCACAGATTCTCTTCTTTAGAAACACCCACTGGGCTTCCCTTGTGGCGCAGTGGTTGAGAGTCCGCCTGCCGATGCAGGGGACACGGGTTTGTGCCCCGGTCCGGGAGGATCCCACATGCCGCGGAGCGGCTGGGCCCGTGAGCCATGGCCGCTGAGCCTGCGCGTCCGGTGCCTGTGCTCCGCAACGGGAGAGGCCACAGCAGTGACAGGCCCGCGTACTGCAAAAAAAATAAAAAAATAAACAAACAAAAAATAGAAACACCCACTGTCACTGGGAATGTGGTCATGCGAAAAGCAGTCACCGTGTGGCACTGCTGTGTTACAGTGTTGACTCAGGGTCATTTCCTTCACACCGAGTTTCTAATCTAGATAGGTACGTTTGGCTGAGTCTTTTCTAGTGATACAATTCATTCATTGGTATCCCTTCCAAAACATATTCTGAGAACCTATGTTTACTGCCTATGCCTTATCTGGTAAATCATCACCGTGCTGGTTTTCCAATCAAAGTATTCTGGACATTCTGGAGATTTCCAAGTCGGTAGCAGGGCTAGGGCCAGAAATCATGATTCCTACACCTGTTTGGAATCTAATTATCCTGTTCTGCATGTGACTTGGCCTATTGTAAGAGATGGTGCTTGGTTACATGTTTTGTATATAAGTTACTATATTTTGATATAATGGCACAAGCGTAAGCATCTCAAGTTTTCCTTTCAGGGCTCCTTTGCCCTTTCTTCCCAATACACTCATTTTCTCTTTGTCCTAAAATCCTCCTTCAGCTGGGCTGACCTAACCTGGGAAAACTGGTCTTTGTTCATAACCTAGGAAGGAACGTATGAAAGCAAACCATCCTCTGTGAGAAACTGTAGTCTTGGCTGTGCATCCGGGTGTGTGAGAAGAGACGGGGTCCAGCAGACAAGTGACAGGGTAGTTCCCCTGAGAGGGCAAGCGAGGCTGAAAGCTCCCGGTTAGGAGGTGTGTGCCGAGTGGAGGGGGTCAAACAGAGACATTTCACACCTGGTGTTTCCTGTCTTCTCAGTGGGATTGGGAGGGAAGAAAGGAGACATCTGGATCTTCAATAATATTGAAGTTTTTGAGAAACCATTGGGGGTTGGGAGATAAGAAATGAGGAAGGAAGGCAGAAAAGAGTCTCAGATTAAAAAAAAAAAAAGTCCTATTCTGCACATGTACTCGAATAGAGGGCCCCTGCCCTTGTTTTCCCGATGCGTTGTAGAATATTAGTAATGAAGAGCTCAGGGTTTGCTGCTACTGAGAAGAAAAGTAGAGCTGAGAAACTTGACTTGTGTAGATATGAAATATAAAAGCACATTTATGAGCCACTGCCAATATAGCTGCAGAAGAAGTGAGAGTGCCCTGGGCATCCGGCTCTGAGCATCAGCTTGTGTTCTGACACGAGCATTCAGGCACTGGATGATGGACTGAGAAAGAGAAAAAGAAAAATGCTTTAAAAGTTTCAGTTTTTTATTATTACCTGGGGGGGTGGTGTTGTTCAGTAGTGAGACATTTTTGGAGGTTTGGAAAATACTAAGAACATTTGGCAAGAAGAGACAAGTTTGCGGTAATGATTTGTTACTTGCAGGTCCTCATTGTGGACATACTTGTGGGATGTGTGTGTGTGTGTGAGCAGAGGAAGGGTTATATAAATACTAAATCTTTTGAATGAATGTTTATGTGGTTGAAATGATTTTTTAAAGTCTGAATTGATGTGTTTACTTCTAGGTCTTAGTAAACAATCAGAAATCTATGACTATTAGGTCATTTTGCTGGTAGGCAGCATTTTTCTGATCTTGATTGGGAACCTAGTCATTTAATGGCAAGAATTTCCTTCCAGTCACTATTTTTAAAAAATTAAGAACATGTCACATTTAAGTTGCTGTTTGTGCTTAATATAGGTTTTGTAACCAAGTACGGTTTTTTAGCATAAGCACTGGTAATTTCAGAATTGAAATACTACTGTCATCTTTCTGTCTTAGGCTTGGTTTCCTCAATAACAAGTGGCCATTAATGTGAACCAGTTTCTCTTAAGCATTTGTTACTGACATCCTAACACTTGATTTTTTGTGGGTTGTCATAGTTTTCATGATGTGACAAAAACTTATGCATGTTGATATCGAATATTTTATTGTTGTTCAACCTGTTGTATTGTCAATGAAGAAGAACGGTAAAGGTGATATTGAAGAAAGCATTAAAGGTTTGCTAAGAGGTGGCAATGAGTGTGGTGTTACTAGCAGAGATGCTTTTGAACGATACTGCTAGGGAATAGGTCTAATGAGATTTGGGATGTTTTTTTAAAATTAGTCAGCATTAGTGTAATGTTCCTTCAGGGAGCGTTCGTAATGCCTGCAAGAATGTGTCAGTAGAGTGATCAGATTCCAGGCTACCCTTCAGTTGCTTTCAGTAGTTGACATAAAACACACCTGTGTGTTCTCTTCTCTGACATCAAAATTGTTTTGAAAAGCTTTTGACATCTGGAAGTGTGAAAAAGAGCAGATTTTGATTTATTTTCTGACAAGTAGGAAAAATAAATTCTAAATGTAATATATTTTACCTGTATATGGTACTAGCAGGAAGGGCCTTGTTTATCTCATATTCTTCTAATCAACTGTGGAATAAAACCTCTGAGGTTGCATGATAGATTAGTATTTTTCTTGTAGCATTTTAACATGCTAGAGATGGAAATATGTATATATATTTACATAATAAACATAAATATCATTCATTTATGATACAGTTGCACTCAGGTTGTATTTCTTTTTCTTGGAGTCATTTAGAAATTCTCAAAACAGTTAAATTGTTTGTGAATAGGAATAGTGCTGATGAAGAAAACTGACCCAATTCAATTTTACTTTTTACATAGTGATAGGTAAAGCTTTCCTTGATAACATACATTTGCTCAACATCAGTATTACTGTAAATGCTGTCACTTAAGAGAAAATATGTATCAAGTATCAATAAATTTACTTTGAACTCGAGCTAGTCTGCAATAACTTTGGTAACTGAATCAGTTGGCCTTTTAAAAATATATGTTCTATGTTTTATATATTATATTATAAAATAAAGTGTTTAAGGATTTTATGTGCCAGAATCCCTGGAATCCTAGGTGGATTTTTATTCACAGATTTTTCTTTTCAAAATTAAGCTTCACTTGGTTTGGCATCAGCAGCTTATTCTTTGCAATCCGTTTAATTGAGTAGGTTCTGCTGTTTATCCTAAAGTGCAGATAAATGGCTTTCAGCACACTGTTTATAGTTTAATAGTTCCTGAAGTGAGTCAACATTATCTGCTAACGTCTACATGTCATAACTAATGATCTCTCTGCTTATACTTCTTGCTAGTGAGGAGACACTGAACTCTACAAAGCGAAGAGCCCTGAACACTTGGGGGTGGGGGGATTATTTGGGATGATGCCTGTTGGACGAGGCTTGTTTTCCCCTCATTGGTATGAAATGGGAAGAGAAATTTGTCCTTTACTATGATTTCAGCATGCACAAAAGCTGTCACAAAGTGCCGTAGTCTAAGGACTGGGGTGAAAATTTGGGGG